>NC_141930.1:35801835-35894137 GCF_057802395.1 Ceratotherium simum simum
TCAGCGTAACCCTAGCCTTCAGCATAACCCTAGCCCTAATGCGAACTCTCACGCTACACCTAGCTGTAACTCTCAATGTAATTCTAACCCTAACCCAGGACCCAACCTACTCCTAAATCTACCACTCTGCTAACCCTAACCCAACTCCTATGACTACCACTACTGGCAACCCTAACTCAACACTAACCCTAACCCTACCCGTACCCATAAATTAATGAGAAACTGAAACAATCCCTAACCATAACCATAACACTAATCCTAAACTTAGCCTTAATCCTAAGCATAACCTTAGCACTAACACTATCCCTAACCCTAGTCATGACCCTAACAATAGCCCTAGCTCTAACTCTAATCCTAACCCTAGCCCAAAACTAACCCTAACACTACGATAAACCTAACCCTAGCCTTAACCCTAAATCGAGGCCCTGGTCATTCCCTAACCCTAACTGTAGAACTAACTCTAGCCCTAACCCTAAATGTAGCTATAAACCTAACCCAAACCCTAAGCCTAACCCTAATGCTAATTCTAGGCCTAACCCTAGTACTAACCCTAACCGCTGCCTTAACACTAACCGTAAAGCTAGCCCTATCCATAACCCGTACACTAACTCTAAACCTAATGCAATCATAACCTTAACCCTAACCACAGACTTAACCATAACCCTAGCCATAACCCTAACAATAAGCCTACCCTAAACCTAGCTGTAACCCTAACTCTACCCCAAACGTGAACATAACTCTAGCTCTAGCACTAACCCTAAACCTAACCTTGAACTTAAAACTAACCATAGACCTAGGGCTAAATAAAACCCTAGACAGAGACCTGAATGTAACCCGAGACCTACCACTAACCATACCGTAACCGTAACCATAAACGTAACCTTAAACATAGTGGTAGGCCGAACCTCTAGTCTAGCAGTAGACCTGATCCTAACCCTAACCCTAAACCTATTCCTAAATGTAACCCTAACCCAAGACCAACCCTAACAATAATGTTAACTCTGACCTAATCATAACCCTATCCCTAACCCCAACACAAGCCCAGTCCTAACTCTAACCCTAACCATAGACATAAACCTATCCCTAAACCTAAGCCTAAGCCTAAACATAGCCTTACACCTAACACTCACCCTAACCCTAACCCTAGCCCTAATCCATACTGTGACCATAACGTTAACCCTAGATTTAGCCCTAGAACTACCCTAGATTTAGCCCTAGAACTAACATTAACCCTAGCCGCATCCCTAGCCCTGGTGCTAACCCTAACCCTACAACTAAACCTATACGTAACCCTATCCCTAACACTAATGCTAACCCTAACCATAACCCTAACCCTAACCCTAGCCCTAACCCTAAACCTACGCTAACCCTAGCTGTAACCCTAACCCTACTGTTAAATGTAAAACCAACATAGCTCTAGCACAAACCCTAAACTTAACACTGACGCTAAAACTAACCATAGTGTCTAACCCAAACCCTAGACTGAGGCAGGAGTCTAACCCGAGACCTACCACTAACCATAACCGTAACTGTAACCATAAATCTAACCCTAATCCTAGCTCTAGGCTTAAACTCTACCCTAGCCATAGACCTGACCCTCAACCTAACCCTAACCCTAACCCTAACCTTAACACTAACCCTAACTCTACATCAACACTAACCCTAATACTAATGCTAATACTGACCTAATCATAGCCCTAGCCATAACCTCAACCCAAGACCTAGTCCTAACCCTAACCCTAAATATAGACGTAAACCTAGCCCTAAACATAAGCCTAACCCTAAACATAGCCTTAACCCTAAGCCTCACCCTTACACTAACCCTAACCCATACTCTAACCCTAATAACCAACATAATGATGGTTGGAATATCATATGCTAATTAAGGTTGATGTCACACACAATTGATATGATGTGACACAAAATGAGGATGTTTTCACACACACAAATGGAGTTATAACACTCATAACCATGTGTGTCACTTATGAGAAGTTCGGGGGATTCGATTGGTGACGTAAAAGAAACTTTCCACTCCAAACAAATGTACTGAAGGTATATTTTATTATGTAGAGGAGAGTAAAAGTGATAGTCCACAAACAGATCTGAATAGGTCAAATAATAAGAGGGAAAAACACCAGCTCGATTAGAAAGGGAAACACCAGGTGGCTGAGATAGTTGCAGATTCGAATAGGTCACATAATAAGAGGGAAAAACATCATATCTATCATAAAGGGAAACACCAGATCGACTGAAGGGAAATGACACAAGTCAACCTGAAAGAGAAACACCACATTGACCAAAAAGAGAACACATCAGATCAGTTACTCACAACATCCACACTCCACTGCCGGGAGAGTCCATTCAATTGACATGGCTGGGTGGGAATCACACGTCCTGGGCAAGGCATTCCTTCCACAGGTGAGACTCTCACCAGGCCTCGGTTTCCAGCAGTTTATATAAGCGGTTGCAGAGTTTACAGAGCAAGCATTCAGTGTTCCCATGCACAAATGGTTATCAGTGGCATACACGCACTGAGTCTCCTGGCTATCGTCCCAGGCCAGCAGTTGTGTACGTGCATTGTTTTCCACGATTATCATCCCAGCCCGGCACAGATAGCCAGTCTGCCTCAGGCCATGACACCCAAAGGACCTTGAAATCCTTACAAATTGCAACTATCTCCATGGGAGGAATGCCAGTTCCCAGGACAAAGGCCAGTTGCCACCACAGAGAAAGCAGCTTTATATTTCTTTGTGTGTTGGTGGCTGTAGGTTAATGTAACGGCCAAACATGGCTGCACTCATGCCAAGACATTTTTGGCCATGGTCGTCTCCATTAACCATAAGACACCATATGCACAGACAATGAATTTCGTACACAAGTACACAAGCCACATCCCAGAACCCAAAATCCAATGACTACAATAATTACTAAACTATCTCGCAATAAAGGATCTAAACCCCAAGGTAACCAATCAAATAATCCCTTAGAATATGAAATATTATTAACTTGATGTTGTAAATCATGTGCAGCATCAAAGGTAACATTAGATAAGGTAACACCTAGGCCTAACAAATTAGCTTGTAGAAGTCCAGACCAGCCCCCATCATGGAGGGTAGCAGAAGGTAGGGTAATAGAGAAATTATCTTACATTGAGAAGTTGTTTGATGTTTCTGAGACCAAATTTCTCAGCCATTCATAGTCCAGGATATAGGTCCCACTGGTGTAGAGCAGTTGGTCCAGCAGTGCAGGGTCAAAGGTTCTCCTATGGAGACATTAGTTGGGGTGTAGGTCTGCAGCAGACACGGAGTTGTAGCACAGCATAGCGAACACAGCAGGAATATCTATTCACGCAAAGAAACAGAATTTTTAGGAGCATGATATAATTGTTTACTTCCTGGATGCATGACTGTGAGTGTTGCAATGGGCCCTTGGGCCACTACTTCTGTGGCCCAGGGAGCTGCATTGAGTGGGTGTGTCACCCACACTTTTGTTTCAGGTTTCCATCCATCTGTAGACCCTGATTCTTCTTTTTCTCTTTTATTTAATTTAGTTGGAAGTTGTCCTTGTGACACACCTGGAGTCAGGAGCGGAAGCACCAATCATTGTCCCATTCATTTCCCAGACTTTATAGTTAGCACTGTGTCACTACCACTATATAATATAAATTTTATTTTTCCTTGGTAATCTGGATCAATGACTCCTCCTAGTACATCAATACTTTTTGCTGCTATTCCAGAGCGTCCCTTTAATAAACCAAAAGTGTTTTGGGGAAATTGTACCCCTATCCCAGTAGGGACTATAGATTGCTTCTTAGGGGGCAATTGAATAGAATAAACAGTGGATAAACCCAATCCAGCCACTTTGGCCGTGTCACGAAAAGGCAATTTAGCAGATTGATTCAATAGTCAATAGATTAAGGTCATAAGCTCATGGGTAGTGGCTGCCACTTCTGTAATCTTTGCTGGTAACAACCTTGACAGAGGAGTTTAATTAGGGCCCAGCGTCTTGTTATTTAACATATTCAGAGCAGTACTTAGATGATTGTGCCACCCCTTTAATGAACCATGACTGAGTTTTCTCAATTGTTGTTTAAGCAATCCATACATTCATTCTGAGGCCTGCTGCTTGGGGGTAATAAGGTATATGATAAATCCATTCTATATGATTTTCTTTTGTATAAGTTTGAATTAACTTACATGTAAAGTTGGAACAGTTGTCATTCTGAATCTGCCTTGGTGTTTCATAGAATTTCATGGCACGCTATTGGGTGGCTGCTTTAGCCGGCATAGCTAACAAATAATCAGAATATGTATCAACAGCAGTACAGGCATAAACATAGCCATAAGAATTTGGCAATGGTCCAATAAAATCTATTTGTCAGTTATGCGCGGGAAATAATTCCTTTTGAATATGACCTTGGTAGAGGTATGGAACTCCCCGTTTATTTAACTGTTGGCGTAATTGACATTGTTGTACTGCAGTGGCGACATCATCATGGGTCACAAGGATTCCACTTTGTTGTGTCCCCCTGTATGAAGTTGGGCACTCTTTTTATGGACCCATCGTGCTAAGCCTGGGTTGTGAGCTGCACAAATTTGCACCAGATGATTAGCATAAGAGTGATATTTTTGTTCTGTAGAAATTAAAGAACTGTGAGCATCAACATGAAATAAGGTAATGATTGTGTTTTGACACCATAATCATATCTTTTTAAATAATATTTTTAAGTTAAAAAAAGACTTTAATTTTGGCAGAAGTTTATCAAAAATATCAAAAGATTTTAAAACACTTGCTCAAATAGTAAACAATTCCTAGTTATTCATTTAATCAAGTTGACAACAGAAACAGTCAAAGGCAAACAGAGAGTTAAAACAGTCAAAAAACAAAAACCTTAATAGAGAGACCTCAGTCCTTTGGAACATATGAAATTATTTTAACAAAATATAGATGTTCTGATTTTTATATAGACCTACTCAAAGGAACACCTTTTAATCTCTATGTAAAGAGCAGACCAAAAGTTCAAGAAAATTACATTTATAAGAGAGAAAGCCAAATCCTAATTTTCCACCAGCTTACTTTAACCAACTTGACCATGTATAAAACTCCTCAGGGTTTTATTTTTTATAAAGCTTCTGTCACTTACTTTTGGCATTTAGAATTTGTCCCATGTCTTTTTTTCTTTCCTTAGTACTTTAGGACAAATTTATCTTTCTTAATAAAACAAAAAAATAATCTCTATTCTCTATACCGTTTTAACGGACAACATGCGTTCTGCTTTTCTTGTATACAGACTTTCCAAAAATGTGCACTCTTTCATAGAAAATTCCTCAACATGCACAGAACATGTTGATCAATAAACCCAAGCATCTTTCAGTTTCTCTGAGATAAGAAACCAAAGGCAGACAAATCTATGCTTAGTAACCAATTTTTAATGTTTTATCTTATGTGGAAATGACCCAGAGACTCAATAAATTTTTATCAACTTAATTTAGCAAAACTCTAAAGCTTTAAGTTACCAAAAAGATTTTGGAAGCTGTTTTTGAAATAACTTTGTCTTTTAGAAGTTTCTGTGTATTAATTAAAGATTGCATGTCATCGTGAGAGGTTTTGAATCCTCTCGTCTGAGGTTGACCATGAAAGTGAACTCATCTGAAATACAGGTTTTCCAGAATAGCCATTACAATTTTAAATTACTTTAAAAGTTTAATTATTTTCACTTGCTTAATTTTAGATCAGGAATTTTGGGGGCCTTGAAGCAGGGAAGCTCAGCAAGAGAGGAGAGAGGAGCAGCAGATTCCACTTTGGCTGCTGGCATGTTCAATTATTTAATTATTTTCTCTTAAAGAGGCAGTACAGTATTCCTGATTTTACTTAGAAGCCTCAAAAGATTAAAATAGGTTTCCCACTGGTCATTGAACTTTTTAGCTGGCATTTTCCAATTGCATAAACAAATATATCAGTTTGGGTAAACTGAAATTGCCCCATTTTTGCCACTTTGTCTCTGGAGTCTATGGAATATTGTGGCCATGTGGTGTTACAAGAAAAAACTATCTTCTTCTTGGACATGGGCTCCTAGCTGAATATAGCCCATTTAGCCAAGAGGTGGCCCAGTGGGCTTTCTTTGGGGACAGATGGAATTCACCCCTTCAAAATTACAAACATACAGAACAGACAATCAAATGGGATCCCAAACAGAACAAACAGATGCACCTAATAGATTCAAGGTAAAAGACCTTCAACTATTCCCATTCCAATAGGGATAGCCCTGCCTCTTAAAGAAACAAGACCCCAGATGGAGGGGAAGGGAGTTCTTGGTGTAAGCAAAAACAGACAAACAAACAATTCTAGATCCTGTTTCTCCGTCATAAGAAAATGTATCCAGGGTCAGTTGTGCCAGGTCAGATGGAAAGCACTGGGAACAGTTGCTAGGGCAAATCACCTAGGCAGCTGCTGGACTGTTTCCCAGGACATCCCACTCAGCCCAGGGCCACCGAGCCACAGGCAAAGAGCCTTCTGGCTGGCTCAACAAATTATTATTGGATACATATTCAGGCTTTCTATTTGTCACATAAGAGGGGTCAAATAAAACTAGAATGCCAGGATCTTGGCAAGGAAAGAGTTTTTATTTTGGGTGACATCAGCCGGGACTGTAAATCTGAAACTTCTTTTTCCAAAAGCACCTTCTCCTTTTGTATCTTATTCCTATCTTCTACAGCCCGATGATAAGCAGTCAACAAACACCAATTTCGCTGTGCCAGAAAAGGAACATCATCTCTCTTTTTTTGCCACCATCTGCAAAGCTTTGGTCACATCCAGTGGCTCATATCTCACAGATGAACACCCCAAGATTCACATAATCCTGACCTACGATCCCACTCTCCAGCCAGAGTGCAAGAGGGAGGGTCCTCCCATCCTGTAATTTCTTCCACCTTGGCTTCAGTTACCTTTTGTTTGAACAAGAAAGCCATCTCCTTAATTGAATCCTGCTCACAGTGCCAATTATGTTATGAGAGGTTGGGGGATTTGATTGGAGATGTAAAAGAAACTTTCCACTTCAAACAAATGGACTGAAGGTATATTTTATTATATAGAGGAGAGTAAAGGCGATAGTCTGCAAACACATCTGAATAGGTCAAATAATAAGAGGGGAAAACACCAGCTCGATCAGAAAGGGAAACACCAGATTGACTGAGATAGCTGCAGATTCAAATAGGTCATATAATAAGAGGGAAAAACATCAGATCAATCGGAAAGGGAAATATCAGATCGACTGAAGGGAAATGACACAAATCAACCTGAAAGAGAAATATCAGGTTGACAGAAAAGAGAACACATCAGATCAGATACTCACAACATCCACTCCCCACTGCTGGGAGAGTCCCTTCAATTGACACGGCTGGGTGGGAATCACAAGTCCTGGGCAAGGCATCCCTTCCACAGGTGAGACTCTCACCAGACCTCGGTTTCCAGCAGTTTATATAAGCAGTTACAGAGTTTACAGAGCAAGTATTCAGTGTTCCCATGCACAAATGGTTATCAGTGGCATATGTGCACTGAACCTCCTGGCTATCGTCCCAGCCCGGCAGTTGTGTATGTGCATTGTTTTCCATGGTTATCATCCCAGCCTGGCACAGATGGGCAGTGTGCCCCAGGCTGTGACGCCCAAATGACTTTGAAATCCTTACAAATTGCAACTATCTCCATGGGAGGAATGCCAGTTCCCAGGAAAAGGTCAGTTCCCACCACACAGAAAGCAGCTTTATATTTCTTTGTGTGTTGGTGGCTATAAGTTAATGTAATGGCCAAACATGGCTGCACTCATGACAAGACAGTCATGTCATGCCTAACCATGGGGGTGATATCATATGCACACAATGGGAGTGAAATCACACTTTAAAATGTGAGTTATATCACAAAGGGTACATCAATCATGTCACACATAACAGTGGGAGTGTTGTCACACAATTCATATGATGTCACACAAAAGTGGAGTGAAGTCACTCTATTGTTGTGATGTCATACAATACAACAGGTGTCACATCTCACATAACAGAGATATGTCACACAAATTAAGAGTGAAGTCACAGATACACCATGAGAGTGATGTCACACACACTGGCAGAACGATGTTCTCAATAATTACTTTGAAGTCACATGGAATAATTGAGGCAACATGAAATGTAAAAATAACAATTTCTTATGCTAAATTGGATTGATGTCACACAAACTTGCTGTGATGGAAACATATGTGAATGATGTGAAACACACAATATGAGTGCTTTCATACATCAAAAATATGAGTTAGGTCTCAAAAATATGTTAGTGGAGTCACACATATCAATGGGTCTGTTTCCACACACAAATGTGAGCCTTGTCACACATACACCATTGGTGTCACGTCACAGACACATTGAGTGATGTGACACACACAGTGTGAGTGTGTGCCATCTACACTGGTGATGGCAGAGACAATAGGGGGTCTTTTTCACGAAAATGAGTGTGAATTCACACATAACACTGAGAGTTACACAAAACACACAATATGTGTGTATGCGATATGTCAGAGTAAAATGTGAAAGATTTCACAGAAACCTGAAAGTGATTTTATACATAACAGTGGATGACACATCACACTAAGAATATGACTGCCATCACACACAATGGGAGTGATATCACACAATTTGAGAGATATAACATGCTATCCCAGTGTTATCACATTCAAGGTGTGTGATGTCCCAAACAGGGTGTGATGTCACACAAAACAGTTGGAGTGATGTCACACACAAAATGTGAGCGATGTCAACAAACCCTTGCAGTGATGTCAAACACACTATCAGTGTGAAGTCACACTCAGTTTGAGTGATGTCATACATAATACTGGGTATGACATCACACGTATTAATACTTTGATACCATATGACAGTTAAAGTTGAAGTCACTCAAAATTGATAGGATGTGACACACAATGAGGATGTTGTCACACATAAAGGGTGTGATGTCACCCATAACCATGTGTGTCACGTCACACACAACAAAGGGTGTGATATCACATGCACACAATGGGAATGATGTCGCAATTTACACATCACTGATGTCACAGATAGCAGTGATAGTGATGTCACACTATTGATGTTATGTCACACATAAACAAATGAGTAACATCACAAAGGACACATGACTGATACCACATATAAGCTGTTAATAGTCTACACTCAAGCTTTCTATCCAATGTATTGAGAGAGCACTTCTACTGAACTCAGCTTGCCAGTAGCTATAGGGAACATACTCCAATGAGAGCTTTTATACTTTTCACTACAACTGCTACAGATTATCTGTGACATTCGTTTAATGAAATACAGTGTGAAGAAAAACCCCTTTTTTAATCTGTTTATGATCATCTTGAAAAGTGTCTTCAAAGGTTGCAGTTCATGTCTTTCATTCAGGCTCTCTCTTACATGGAATGAAAGAATGTGCTGGTTGAACTTACTTTGCCAGTAGCTGTTGGGAGCATCTTTCTATGATTGGGTTTAAACTTTTCACTACACAAGGAAGATAATATCTATAATAACCATTTATGAAAAGCACAGGGTGAAGAAAAACTCTTGCTGTATCTGTTTAGCATCTGCACTGAAAAGTAATTTTTCAAACATTGCAGCTCACGACATTTACTCAGGCTCTCTTTCACATTAAATGAATGATTGTTCTTAGTGAGCAAAGGTTGCCGTTAGCTGTAAGTAAGATCTTCCCATGAGATCTTTGAACATTTTCACTACTGCTGGGAGAAAATATCTATAACATCGATTGAAATATTATACACGGTGGGAAAAAAACTCATTTTAGTTGTTGAGGATCATCTTGATGAGTGAATTTTTGAATCACTGATCTTCATGGCCTGTACTCAGGCTTTCCCTCAAATGTAATGAAAGAACACCAGTTCTGAACTCAATAGCCCTGTAGCTTTAAGTCAGCTCTTCCTTGGATGGCTTTTAAACTTGTCACTACAGCTTAGAGAGAGTATCTCTAACACTCCGTGAACATACACTGTGCAGAAAAACTCCTCCTTTTACATGTTAGGATTATACGGTAAATTGCCTATTCCTCTTGGCTGTTCATTGCCTGCAATGATGTTTCCTTCCCCGTGAAGAGACAAAACACCACTGCTCAACCAATTTTGCCAGTAGCTGTTAGGAACATCTTCCTATGCGAGCTTTCAAAGTATTACTACAGGTTATGCAGATTATATTTAACATCCTTTCCATTAAAGTTTACTCTTCAGAGAAACTCCTGCTAGTAGCTGTTTAGGATCATCTTGAGAAGAGACATTTGATACACTGCAGTTCAATCCACTTTCAGGGTCTCAGGAACATATCATGACAAACACTATTTCTTAACACAGAAGGCATATATCTCTAAGAAACATCGTCATCTGTGATCTTTTAAAATTTCAGTACTGCTGGGAAAGAGTATATATAACATCCATAAAATGAAAGTGAAGTGTGGAGAAAATCTGTGGCTTGCCTCTTTATAGGATCCTCCTGCAGATTGCTTTTCCATCACTGCAGTTAACAAGCTTCATTCAGGTTCTCTATCCCATGTAATGCAATAAAGTGTTTCCTGAACTCACCTTGCAGGAATCTTTAAGGACGATCTTCCTCTGAGAGCTTGTAAACTTTTCACTGCAGCTAGGAGAACATATCTATTACATACCTTCCATGTAAGTACTCTGTGGAGGAAAACACTTGCTTTTAGCTTCTTTGGATCATATCGTCAATTGCATTCTCATCTTTGCATTTTATTGCTTGCATTCAGGCTTCCTCCCTGATGTAAAGAAAAAACACCACTGCTAAACCTACTGTGCCAGTAGCGGTTAGGAACACCTTCCTATGAGAGTTTAAACTTTTCACCACAGCTCAGAAAGAAGCTTTATCACATCCATTCAACGAAAGTACACCGTGAAGATAACTTCTGCTTGTAACTGTTTAGGATCATCTTCATAAGTGACTTCAAATACATTGCAGTTCAATCTGCATTCAGGGTATCACTAACATATCATGACGAACACTATCGCTTAACACAAGTGGAGAATATCTGTTAGTAACATCCTCATTGGAAAGGTTTTAAAATTTCAGTACTGCTGGGAAATGGTATCTATAACATCCATAAAAAGAAAGTCAGGTGTGGAGAAAATATTTTGCGTGTATCTGTATAGGGGTACTCTGAAAATTGCCTTTTCCAAGCTCGCAGTTAATGAAAGCCTTCACCCAGGCTCTCTCTCCCGAGTCATACAAAAAAGGTTTGCTGAACTCAGCTTGGAAGTATCTTTAAGGAGATTCTCCCTCTGAGAGCTTTTGAACTTTTCACTGCAACAGGGAGAGAATGTCTATAACATCCACTTCATGAATGTACTCTGTGGAGAAAAATTCTTCCTTTTAGCTTCTTAGTATCATATTGTAAAGTGCCTTTTCCTCTTTGTTGTTCATTGCCTGCACTGAACCTCCCTTCCCAATGGAAAGACAAAACACCCCGGCTCAACGACGTTTGCTAGTAGCCATTAGGAGCATCTTCCTAGGAGAGCTGTCAAACGATCACCACAGGTGGTGCAGATCATAGTTATGATGAACTCAATGAAAGTTGACTCTTCAGAGAAACTCCAGCTTGTGGCTGTTAAGGATCATCTTGAGAAGAGACTTTTAATACGTTGCAGTTCAAACTGCATTCAGGGTCCCACTAGCATATCAGGATGAACCACATTGCTTAACACAGCTGGACAGTATCTGAAAACATCATCTTCATATTAGAGGTTTTAAAATTTCAGTACTGCTGGAAGAGAGTATCTATAACATCCATAACATGAAAGTCAAGTGTGGTGAAAATACCTCGCTTGTATCTGTGTAGGATCATCATGCAAATTGCCTTTTCCCACATTGCGTTTAATGGCCTTCACTCAGCTCCCTTTCCAAAGTAAAGGAAGAAAGCGTTTGTTGAACTCAGCTTGCAGGGACCTTTAAGAATGATCTTCCTGGGCCGGCCCCATTGCTTAGCGGTTAAGTGCGCGCGCTCCACTGCTGGCGGCCCTGGTTCGGATCCCGGGCGCACACTGATGCACCTCTTCTCTAGCCATGCTGAGGCCCCGTCCCACATACAGCAGCTAGAAGGATGTGCAGCTATGACATACAACTATCTACTGGGGCTTTGGGGGGAAAAATAAATAAATAAAATCTAAAAAAAAAAAAAAAGAATGATCTTCCTCTGAGAGTTTTTAAACTTTCCACTGAAGCTGGGACAGAATATCTATAAAATACATTCCATGTAAGTACTCTGTGGAGGAAAATATGTCCTTTTAGCTTCTTTGGATCACATTGTCAATTGCATTTTCATCTTTGCAGTTCATTGCGTGTACTCAGGTATCCTCCCCACTGTAAAGACAAAACACAACTGTAAACCTACTCTGCCAGTTGCTGCTAGGAGGACCTTCCTATGAGATTTTAAACTTGTCACCACAGCTGGGAAAGAAATTCCATCACATCAAGTAAAGTACCGTGTGAAGAATATCTTTGCTTTTTGCTGTTTAGAATGTCATATTCATGACATAATGTCATGAGTGACATTAAATACATTGTAGTTCAGTCTACCTTCAGGGTCTCACTACCATACCATTATCAACACTATTGCTTAACACAGGTTGCAAATATCTGTTAGCAATATCTTCATCTGAGAGCTTTTAAAGTTTCAGTACAGCTGGGAAATTGTGTCTATAACATCCAGGAAATGAAAATCTAATGTGTAGAAAATCAGTGGCTTGTATCCGTATAGGATCATCCAGCAAATTGCCTTTTATATCATTGCTTTTAATGACTTCCACTCAGGATCTCTGTCCAAAGTAATGCAAGAAGGTATGTACTGAACTCAGGCTGCAGGATTCTTTAAGGAAGATCTTCCTCTGAGAGTTTTCAAACATTGCACTGCAGCTTGGAATGAATATCTACAACATCCATTAGGTGTAAGTACACTGTGAAGGAAAACACTTCCTTTTTGCTTTTGAGGATGATATTTCAAAGTGCCTTTTCATCTTTGCAGTTCATTGTCTGCACTCAGGCATCCTCCCAAAGGTAAAGACAAAACACCCTTGATAAACCTACTTTGCCAGTAGCTGTTAGGAACAACTTCCTGTGAGACTTTCAACCTTTCACCACAGCTTGGAAAGAAACTCTATCACATCTATGCAATGAAAGTACAGTAGGCATAAAACCTCTTCTTTTAACGGCAGAGGATCACCTTTCTAAGGACTAAAAAAGCATTTCAGTTCAAACTGCATTCAAGGTCTCACTAGCATATAATGATGAACACTTTTGCTTAACACAGGTGCCCAATAACTGTAAATAACATCTTCATATGAGAAGTTTTAAAATTTCAGTACAGTTGGGAGAGAGTATCTATAGCATCTGTCAAATGAAAGGCCAATGTGGAGAAAAAATCTTGCTTGCATCTGTAGAGGACTATCCTGAAAATTGCCTTTCCCAACATTGCTGTTAAGGACATTCACTTAAGAAATCTCTCCCTGGGGCCTGCTTGGTGGTACAAGCAGTTGGGTTTGCACACTCTGCCTCGGTGGGGTTTGCAATTTCTCAACCTCAGGCATGCACCAACGCATTGCTTGCCACGACATGCTGTGGTGGCGTCCCATATAAACTACAGAAAGATGGACACAGATGTTAGTTCAGGGCCAATATACCTCAACAAAAACGAGGAGGGTCATCATCGGATGTTACCTCAGGGCTGATCTTCCTCACAAAAAACATAATATAATTTTATCCCATGTAATGCCAGAAAGTTCTTGCTTAACTCTGCTTGCCAGTAGGTTTAAGGAGGATCTACCCCTGAGAGCTTTTAAACTTTCCACTGAAGCTGGGAGAGACGATCTATAATATCCATCTAGTGAACATACTCTGTGGAGAAAAACATTTCCTTTTAGATTTAAGGATCATAACGGAAAGTGCCCTTTCTTGATTTTAGTACATTACCTGCACTGAGGCTGCCTTCCCAATGGAAAGACAAAATACCACTGCTAAACCACTTTTGTCAGTAGCAAGGAAGGAAATAACTTCATGCTCTGTCTCTCTTCATTCCAGCAAATGAGGTCCACCTTCCTTAACCAGGTTTGGAACATATTGCCATTTTGGGCCTTGAGAAGGAATATCACATTCCCTTGAGAAGGCACTTTCTGATCCCGGGTTCTATGTAGAGCTCTAGGAACAAGTTTGTAAGTGAGTGGCAAAGATTACTAGAACTTAGCTAAACTATGTATAACACCCATTGCTGGAAATAACTTCACGCCCAATCTCTCTTCCTTCCATCTTGTAAGGATCAGAAACCTAAAAGAGGTATGTAACAGAATGCCATTTCGTGCCTTGATATTGAATCTCAAATTCCTTTGAGAGGGTACTTTCTGACCCAGGCTTGTAAGCAAATGTCTAGAAACGACTTTGTATATGAGTGGCAATCATTACTACAGTTAAGCTAAACTATGTATAATACCCATTTCTGGAAATATCTTCATGCCCAATCTCTCTTCCTTCCAGCTCTGAAGGATTACATCTTAAAACAGTTTTTGAACATATTGCTGTTTTGAGCCTCAGGAAGGAATATCACATTCCTTTGAGAAGGCATTTTCTCCTCCCAGCTTGTAAGTAGATGTCTAGAAACAAGTTAGTATATGAGTGGCAATCATCATTACAGCTGAGCTAAACTGTATAAAATACCCACTCCTGGAGGTATCTTTGTGCTCAATCTCTGTTCCTTTCAGCTCGTGAGAATCAGCTTCCTAAACCAGGTTTAGAAAATAATGTTTTTTCGGTTGTTCAGAACAAACCTCACATTCCTCTGAGAAGACACTTACTGATAACTTCTTGTAAGTAGACGTCTAGGAACAAGTTTATATTGGAGCATCAATCATTACTAAAGCTGAGGTAAACAATTTATAATACCCATTCCTCGAAAGAAATTCATGTACCAACACTCTTCCTTCTAGCACTAAGCATCACTAAACTAAACAAGTTTGGGACCATATTGCCATGTTGGGCCTATAGAATGATACTCACATTCCGTTGAGAAGGCACTTTCTGATCCCAGATTATAAGTAGATGTCTAGGAACAAGTTTGCATATGAGTGGCAAGCATTACTACCACTGAGCTAAGCTATGTATAATACCAATTCCTGGAAATATCTTTGTGCCTCATCTCTGTTCCTTCCAACTCATAAGGATCACAAAGCTAAACCAGTTTTGGAACATATTGCCATTTCATGCCTTGAGAAGGAATCACATATTCCTTTGAGAAGGCAATTTCTGATCCTGTCCTGAATGCTGAAGTCTAGGAACAAGTTTGTATATGAGTGTTAATCATTACTAGAGCTGAGCTAAACTGTGTCTAACAACCATTCCTCAAAATACTTTGTGTCTCATCTCTCCTCCTTCAATCTCATAAGGATCACAAACATAAACCAGGTCTGTACATCATGCCATTTCGGGCCTTGAGAACGAATCTCACACTTCTTCAAAGGCACTTTCTGATCCCTGCTTCTAAGTAGATGTCCAGGAACAAGATTCTATATCAGTTTCAATCCTTACTACAACTGAACTATTCATTGACTAACACCCAATCTTGAAAATATTCATGCCCAATCTATCATCCTTCCAGCTCGTAATGAAGACCTTCCTCAACCAAGATGGGAACATATTGCCATTTCAGGCCTTGAGAAAGAATGTCACATTCCTTTGAGAGAGCAGTTTCTGATCACAACCTCTATGTAGACGTCTAGGATCAAGTTTGTATATGAGTGGCAATCATTTATAAAGCTGTGCTGAACTATGTATAACATCCATTTCTGGAAATAACTTTTTGCCTAATCTCTTTTCCTTCCATCTCATAAGGATCACAAACCTAAACCAGGTTTGGAACATAATGTCATTTCAGGCCCCTGAGAATGAATCACACATTCCTTTGAGATGGCACTTTCTGATCCTGGCTTGTAAGTAAACGTCTAGTAACAAGTTTGCAAATGAGGGGCAATCATTACTACCGCTGAGCTAAACTATGTATGAGAACCATTCCTCAAAATAACTTCCTACCCCATCTCTCTTGCTTCCAACTGTAAAGGATTACAATCCTAAGCAAGGTTTTGAATGTAATATCATGTCGGGCCTTGAGAAGGAATCTCACATTACCTTGAGAAGGAGCTTTCTGATCCCAGCTTCTAAGTAGATGCCTAGAAACAAGTTTGTCTGTGAGTGAGAATCATTACTACTGCTGGATGAACTATGAATAACATCTATTCCTGGAAATATCTTCGTGCCCAGTCTCTCTTCCTTCTAGATCATAAGGCCGACCTTCCTCAACCATGTTTGGAATATATTCCCATTTCCAGCCTTGAGAAATAATCTCATTTTCCTTTAAGAATGCCCTTTCTGATCCTTGCTTCTATGCATATGTTCAGGAACAAGATTCTATATAAGGGGCAATCATTATTACAACTGAGCTATTCTATAAATAACACCAATTCCTGGAAACAAACTTCATGCTCAATCTCTCTTACTTCCAGATCTTAAGTACCAGCTTCCTTGACCAAGTTTGGAACATATTGCTGTTCAGGCCTTGAAAAAGAATATCACATTCCTTTGTGAAGTCATTATCTGATCCTGGGGTTATGTAGATGTCTAGGAACAAGTTTGTATATGAGTGGCAATCACTACTACACCTGAGTTCATCTATGTAGAAAACCCATTCATGGAAATATCATTGTGTCCAATCTCTCTTCCTTCCATCCTATAAGGATCACAAACCTAAGGCAGCTTTGGAACATATTACGATTTTGGGCCCAGAGAAGAAATCTCATATTCCTTTTTGAAGGCACTTTCTGTTCTTGGCCTGTATGTAGATATCTATGGACAAGTTTGCATATGAGTGGCAATCATGACTACAGGAGCTAAAGTATGTATAACAATTATTACTGAAAATCACTTTGTGCCTAATCTCTCTTCCTTCATCTCATCAGGATCAGCTTGCTCAACCATTTTTGGAAGATCATGTTATTTCTGGCCTTGAGAAGGAACCTCATAGGGCCCAGCCCCATGGCTTAGCATTTAAGTGTGCGCGCTCTGCTGCTAGTGACCCTGATTCGGATCCCAGACACGCACCGATGCACCGCTTGTCAGGCCATGCTGTGGTGGCGTCCCACAAAAAGTGGAGGAAGTTTGGCATGGATGTTAGCTCAGGGCCAGTCTTCCTCAGCAAATAGAGGAGGATTGGCATGGATGGTATCTCAGGGCTGAACTTCCTCACAAAAAAAAAAGAGAAGAGACCTCATATTCCTTTCAGAAGGAATCTTCTTATCCCAGCTTCTAAGTAGAAGTCTAGGAACAAGTTTGTATATGATTGGCAATCATTAGTACAGCTGAGCTAAACTGTGACTAGCAGCCATTCCTGGAAATAACTTCATGCCTAAACTCTCTTCATTCCATCTCGTAAGGACAACCTTCGTCAACCAGGTTTGGAACATATTGCCATTTCAGTCCTTTAGAAGGAATTTCACATTCTTTTGAGAACGGACTTTCTGAAACTGGTTTCTAGGTGGGTTAGTGTTAGGGTTAGGGTTAGGGTTCCGGTTCGGGTTAGGGTTAGAGTTAGGGTTAGGGTTAGGGTTCTTGTTAGTTTTCATGTTAGAGTTAGTGTTCAGGTTCGGGTTAGGGTTTTGGTTAGGGTTATGGTTCGGTTTAGGAATTGGGCTTGTGTTAGGGTTAGGGTTAGTGTTAGTTTTAGTGTTAGGCTTAAGGTTCAGGTTCGTGTTCAGCTTAAGTTTAGCCTTAGTGTTCAGATTCGTTTTTGGGTTAGGGTTCATGTTATGTTTATGGTTAGGGTTAGAGTTCCGTTTAGGGTTAGGATTTCCCATTATGGTTAAAGTTAAGGTTATGGTTATGGTCAGGGTTATGGTTCGGGTTATGGGTTAGGGTTAGTGTTAGGGTTAGGATTTGGGTTCAGGTTAGGGTTAGGGTTAGGTTTAGGCTTAAGATTTAGGGTTAGGGTTAGGGTTGGTGTTAGTGTTAGGATTACAGTTAGGATTAAGGTTAGGGTTAGGGTCAGAGGGTTAGGATTTTCTTTAGCATTAGGGTTAGGGATAGGGTTAGGCTTGGAGTTGGGGTTCAGGTTAGGGTTAATGTTAGGGTTATCCTTTAGGGTTAGGGTTTGGTTTAGGGTTAGGTATAGAGTTAGGGTTATTCATAGTGTTAGGGTTAGGTTTCGAGTTAGGGTTAGTGTTAGTGGTCCTGTAAGGGTTAGGGTTCGAGTTAGGTTTTTGGTTCTGGGTGAGGTTTGGTTTATCCTTTAGGGATAGGGTTAGGCTTAGAGTTAGGGTGACGATGAGGGTTAGGAATTAGTTTAGGGTTAGGTTTCAGGTTAGCTTTAGGCTTTTTGTTAGGGTAAGGGTTAGGTTTTGGCTTAGGTTTAGGTTTAGGCTTAGGTTTTGAGTTCCTGTTAGGGTTAGGGTTCGGGTTGGGGTTAGAGTTTTGGTTAGGGTTATGTTTAGGTTTAGGATTAGTGTTAGGGTTCCGGTTAGGGTTAGTGTTCCGGTTCAGGTTTGGCTTCAGGTTTAGGTTAGGGTTATGGTTCACCTTTAGGGTTAGGGTTATTGTTCAGGTTATGGTTCACATTTAGATTTGAGTTTGAATTAAGGTAGGGTTAGCCTTAGTTTTAGGAGTCAGGCTAGTGTTATGGTTCAGTATAGGGTAAGCTTTAGCATTCAGGTTAGGTTTAGGGTTAGGATTTAGGATGGGGTTGGGTTTTGGTTTAGTGTTACTTTTGTTAGGGTTATGGTTAGGGTTAGAGTTAGAGTTCAGGTTAGTGTGTGTTAGGTTTCAGGTTCTGGTTAGGGTCCGCCTTCATGTTAGGTTTAGAGTTAGTATTAGAGTTCGAATGATACTTTGGGTCAGATTTTAGTGTTAGGGTTACCGTTAAGATTAGATTTAGGGTTAGGTTTAGAGTTAGGGATAGGATTAGGGTTATGGTTTGCGTTCGGTTTAGGGTTAGCGTTAGTCTTGGGGTCAGGTTAGTGTTAGGGTTCGGGTAGGCTAGGTTTTGGGTTAGGGTTAGCTTTTAGGGTTAGGGTTAGGTGTCAGTTTAGGGTTCTGATTCAGGTTTGGTTTAGGGTTAGTGTTGGGTTCGAGTTAGAGTCAGGGTTAGAGTTCAGTTTCGTGTTAAGTTTAGAGTTTGTGTTAGGGTTTGGGTTAATGTTCAGCTTAGGGTTAGGGTTAGGGTTATGGTTGTGTTCGTTTTAGGTTAGGGCTAGGATTAGGCTTAGGTTTAGGGTTCTAGTTAGGGTTCGGATTATGGTTATGGTTAGGGTTCAGGTTCTGGTTAGGTTTAGCATAAGGATAGTGTTAGGTTTAGGGTTCTGGTTAGGCTTCAGGTTCGGGTTGGTGTTCATGTTAGGGTTAGGGTTCGGTTTCAGGTTACTGTTTGGGTTTTGTTTAGTATTTGTATTAGTGTTAGATTTGGGTTTAGGGTATGGGTTTGAGTTCGGATTAAGGTTAGGCTTTAGGGGTAGGTTTACGGGTAGGATTAGGGTTACGGTTAGTGTCAGTCTTCGGATTAGGGTTGGATTTGGGTTAGTGTGCGGAGTCCGGTTCGGGTTAGAGTTTGGGTTAGGTTTAGGGTTAGTGTTACCATTTGGGTTAGTGTTAGGGTTAGGGTTAGAGTTCGGTTTAGGATTAGGATTTGCCTTTATGTTTAAGGTTACGGTTAGGCTTAGGGTTAGGGTTAGGGATATGGTCATAGTTCGGGTTATGGTTAGGTTTAGGGTTAGTGTTAGCGTTAGGGTTAGGGTTATGGTTATGTTTACATTAAAGGTTAGGGTTCGGCATAAGGTTAGGTTTGGGGTTAATGTTACTGTTGTTCGTGTTAGGATTCGGGTTAGGGTTAGGGTTCGCTTTAAGTTTAAGTTTAGAGTTAGGGTTAGGCTTAGGGATCAGGTTAGTGTTAGTGTTCGGGTTTGGGTTACAGTTAGTGTTATGATTCTTGTTAAACTTAAGGTTATGGTTAGGGTTCCTGTTTGGGTTCTGTTTAAGGTTATTGTTAGGTTAGATTTCGTGTTAGAGTTCAGGTTAGGTTTAGGGTTAGGGTTATGTTTCGGATTAGGGTAAAGATTAGAGAAAGGGTAAGTGTTAGGGTTAGGATATGGTTTTGGGATAGGTTTATAGTTAGGGTTAGGGTTACTGTTGTTAAGGTTAGTGTTAAAGTTAGGGTTTATGTTCTGGTTAGGGATAGGGTTGGGTTCTGGTTAGAGTGAGGATTTGATTTCGGGTTAGGGTTATGGTTATGGTTTAGATTAGGTTTAAGCTTAAGTTTAGTTCTAGTGTTCAGATTCGTTTTAGGGTTCGGGTTCAGGTTAGGTTAGTGTTAGGTTTAGGATTCAGTTTATGGTTAAAGTTAGATGCTTAGGGTTAGGGTTAGATGGTTAAGGTTTAGGTTAGGGTTCGGGTTAAGGTTAGCATTAGGAGTAAGGTTAAGGTTAGGGTTCAGTTCGGAATAGTGTTAGCTTTATGGTTCGGTTTGTAGTTTCAGTTCTGGTTAGGCTTGTGTTAGGGCTCGGGTTAGTTTTAGGGTTAGGGGTAGGATTAGTGTTATGGTTCATGTTAGGGTTAGGATTAGTGTCCAGCATAATGTTAGGGTTGAGTTTAGGGTTAATTTTCGGATTAGGGTTAAGTTTAGCGTTTAGGTTTAGTGTTACGTTTAGTTTTAGTGTTAGGGTTATGGTTAGGTTTAGTGTTACGAATATAGTTAGGGTTAGTGTTAGAGGGTTAGGGTTTAGGTTAAGATTAGTATTAGGGTTACGTTTCGGGTTAGGGTTTGGATTCAGATTAGGCTTTGGGTTAGTGGTCAGGTTAGGATTATGGTTCGAGTTATGGTTAGTGTTAGGATTCGAGTTAGGGTTATGTTTTGGGTTAAGGTTAGGGTTAGGGTTAGAGTTACTGTTCGTGTTAGCATTCGGGTTAGTGTTTGTTTTAGGGTTAGGGTTAGGGTTACAGTTAGGGTTAGGTTTATTGTTAAGGATAAGGTCAGGTTTTGGGTTCAGCTTAGGTTTAGGTTTAAGGTTCATATTAAGGTTAGGTGTCTGGTTAGGTGTAGGGTTAGGGTTAGTGTTTGGAGTAGGGTTAGGGTTAGGCTTAGTATTAGGTTTAGGTTTTAGGGTTAGTGTTAGGGTTCGGGTGAGAATTAGAGGGTTAGGGTTTATGTTAGGGTTAGGGTTAGGGTTAGGTTACAGGTTAGTGTTAGGGTTAGGGTTTGTGTTAGGGTTAGATGGTTAGGGTTTATGTTAGTGTTCAAGTTAGTGTTAGGTTTAGGGTTTAGGTTAGTGTTTGTGTTATAGTTAGGGTTAGTTTTTGTGTTAGAGTATGGGCTTAGGGTTACAGTTAGGGTTAGCATTAGGGTTAGGGTTCCTGTTCACGTTATGGTTCAGGTTAGCATGAGGGTTAGTGTTAGCGTCAGGGTAAGTTTAGGGGGTACATTTAGGAGTTATGTTTAGGACTAAGCATTAGGTTTAGTGTTAGGGTTAGGATTAAGGTTATGGTTGGGTGAGGGTTAGAGTTTGAGTTAGTTTTAGAGTAAGGGGTAAGGGTTAGGATTAAGATTAGGAGTAGGGTTCGGGTTCGGGGTGGGTTCGGATTAGGGTTCTGGTTATGGTTAAGGTTAGGGTTAGGGATAGTTGTGGGTTAGGTTTCGGGTTGGGTTATGGTTAGGGTTTTGGCTCAGGTGAAGTTATGGTTCAGGGTTAGGTTAGGATTCGGTTAGAATTTGGGTTAGAGTTTGGCTTCAGGTTAGTTTTATGGTTTGGGTTAGGATTAGTGCTATGTTTAGGTTTAGGATTCGGGTTTGGTTTCAGGTTAGCGTCAGTGTTAGGGTTCAGATTAAGATTTGGGTTTGGGTTTGGGTTAGGGTTAGGGTTTGGGTTCAGGTTAGGGTTAAGGTTAGGGTTAGTTTTAAGGGTTAGGATTAGGGTTACTGTTATGGTTCGGGTTCAGTTTCGTGTAGGGTTAGGGTTAGATTTCATGTTAGTGTTACGGTTCAGGTGCAGTTTAGGGTTAGGATTCGGGTTAGGATTAGGGTTCGAGTTAGGGTTAGGGTTCGGGTTAGTGTTCATCTTCGGATTAGGGTTCGTTTAGGGTTCGGCTTAGTGTACGGGTTAGGGTAAGGTTAGGGCTCTGGTTTTGTTTCGGGTTAGGGTTAGGATTACGGTCATGATATGGGTTACGTTTCGGTTTCTGGTTAGGGTTAACTTTAAGGTTAGGGTTATGGCTGGGATTAGGGTTAGTGTTAGGGCTACCACTAGGTAGGATTAGGTCTAGGTTTAGGAATAGTCTTAGTGCAAGGTTTAAAGTTGCTTTAGGTTTAGGTTTTGGGTTAGAGTTTTGGCAGGGGTAAGGTTAGGGATATGTTGGGTTAAGGGTAGTGTTAGGTAAAGGAGTAGGGGTAGGGTTGTGTTAGGTTTGGTTTTGCAGTGGGTAGGTGTAGTGGTAGGGTTATGGTTAGGGTTATCTTGATGGTTTGGGCTATCATCAGGGCTATGGCGAGGGTTAGCGTAAGGTTTAGCTTTATTTTGGATGTTAAAGTTAGGGATACATTTAATGTTAGGGTTAGGGTTATGGTTAGAGCCATTGTTAGGGTTAGTGCTAAGGTTAGGGTTAGGTCTAGGTCTTGGTCAAGGGTTAGGGTTCAGCCTAGGGCCAGGGTTAGTGTCATGTCTAGGATTGGGATAGGGTTAGGTCCAGGGCAAGGTTTAGGCTTTTTTTTTATAATTAGAGTTAGGGTTAGTGTTAGTTAGGGTTAACGTTGAGGTTAAAGTTAGTGTTAGGTTTATGGCTAGGGCCATTGTTAGGGTTAGGGCTAAGGTTAGGGTTTGGTCTAGGGCCTGCTGAAGGATTAGCGTTTGGGCTTGGGCTAGGGCTAGGGTCAGGTCTAGGATTAGGGAGATTTAGGGTTAGGGTTAGGGTGAGGGTGAGGGTTACAAATTGGGTTAGGGTTAGTGTTGCTTAGGGCTAGGGTTAGGGTTAGGATTAGGGTTAGCATTAGGGCTAGGGCTGGATTAGTGATATGGTTAGGCTTAGGGTTAGGGGAGGGACTTTGAGTTTTGGTTAGGATTAGGTTTAGCCATAGGGGTAGTGTTAGAGATAGGGTTAGGATTTGTGTTAGGGTTGGGTTAAGGCTATAGCTAGGGCTAGGGTTAGGGTTAGGTTAGGGTTAGGGTCAGGGTTCGGGTTAGGTTTCAGGTTGAGGTTAGGATTAGGTTAGGTTTAGGGTTTTGATAGGGTTATGCTTCGGGTTCGGGTATAGCGTTATGGTTAGGGTTATTGTTGGGGGTCGGGTTAGGTTTAGGGTTAGGGTTAGGGTTAGTGATTTTGTTAGGGTTAGATCTCTGGATAGATATGGGTTTAGGTTTAGGGTTAGGGCTAGGTTTAAGGGTAATGTTACTGTTAGGTTTAAGGTTATGGCTAGCGCTAATGCTAGGATTAGGGTTAATGTTAGGCCTAGGATTTGTATTAGGGTTATGGTTAGTGTTAGTGTTGGATTTCGTTTAGTGTTAGGGTAAGGTTTAGGGTTAGGTGTAGATGTAGGTTTAGGATTAATGTTCAGGTGAAGTTTAGGAATAAGGGTACGGATTTGGGTTAGGGTTATTTTCACGGTTAGGTGTAGGGTTAGGTGTAGGTTTAAGAACAGGATAGGGTCTGTGTTAGGACTATTGTTAGGTTTAGGCCTAGGGTTAGGTTTCAGGTTAAGTTTGGTTGGTTGTGATTAGCCTGAGGGGTAAGGCTATGGGTAGCATTAAAGTGATGGTTATTGCAAGGGTTATGGTTAGGACTATGTTTAGGGCTAAGTTTAGGGTTAGGGTTAGGACTATGGTTTGTGTTGGGTTTGATTTAGGGCTAGGACTCGGGCTGGTTTTAGGGTTAGTGCTATGGTTAGAATTAGGGTTAGTGTTATGTTTGGGTTAAGGTTAGCATTAAGAGTATGGGTAGGGGTAGGGCTAGGGATAGATATATATTTAGAATTAAGGTTAGTGCTAGGGTTAGGGTTTTGGTTAGCATTAGGTTATGGTTAGGGTTAGTTGTAGGCATAAGGCTAGGATTAGTGTTAGGGTTAGGGTTAGGGTCAAGGTTAAGGATATGGTTAGGGTAAGGGTTAGGGTGATTGCAGGGATTACGGTTAGTGTTAGGGCTATGGCTAGATTTAGGATTAGGTCTCAGTCTAGGATTAGTCTTAGGGCAAGGTTTTGGGTTGGGTTAGGTTTAGGGGCTGGGTTAGAGTTTGGGTAGGGGTAAGTTTAGGGTTAAGGTTGGTTTAAGGGTAGTGTTAGGGTAACGAGTAGGGTGTGTTAGGTTTGGTTTAGCGGTGGGGTAGGTGTAATTGTAGGGTTATGGTTAGGGTTAGCTTGATGGTTTAGGCTAGCGTAGGATTAGGGTTAGGTCTGGCGTTAGTGTTGGGTGTGAGTTAGGGTTAGGGGCAATAGAAGTTTTAGGATTAGGGGTAGGTTTATGATTTGGGTTAGGACTATGGTTAGAGTTGGGGTTATGCTAGTGTTTGTTAGGGTTACTGTTATGGCTAGGGCTAGGACTAGGTTTAACATTAGAGTTAGAGTTGGCTTAGAGTTACAGTTACAGTGAGGGATAGGGTGAGGTGTACTATTAGAATTAGGACTAGGGTTAGTTTTAGGCTTTTGGATAGGCTTAGGGTTAGGGCTAAAATTGGGTTAGGGTTAATGTTACAAATCCTAACCCTAGCCCGAAAACTGATGCTAAAACTAATCCAAACACAAAGCCTCATTCTCACCCTAGCCCTAACCCTAATCCTAAGCCTAACTGTAGACCTAGATCTAACCTTATCCCTAACACTAACCCTAACTCTAACCCTACACTTACCCCTACCCTAACCCTAAGCCTACCACTTACCCTAAACTTTACTCTTACTGTAACCCAACCCCTACCCAAACACTAACCCTAACCCTAACAATAATACAAACCCTAGCACTAAACCTAAGCTTATCCCTATCCCTAACACTAACCCTAGCCCAAGCCGTAACCATAAACTTAGCACTAGCCCTAGCCCTAAACTTAACACTAACTGTACCCGTAACAGTAATCCTGGCCCTAGCATTAAGGCTAAGCCTAGCCGTATCCCTAACCTCAACTCTACCCCCTCTGTCTAACCATAAACCTAACTCTAACCCTAACCTTATCCTTAACCCTAACACTAATCCTATGCCTACCCCTACACCTACCCCAACCCTAATCCAACCCAAGTCTGAACCATAACCCTATCCCTAACACTAACCATAAGCAGAACCCTAACTCTAGCACAAACACTAATATTAACCATAAACCTAACCATAACACTAAAACTAGACCTCCCCCTAACCTTACCTTACCCCTAACTTTAAAGCTAAACCTAACCCTAACAATACCCTTACACTTACACCTACCCTTAACCCAAACACTAAGCCTAACCCTAACACTAACCCTACCCTAATCCTAGCTTTAATCTTAACCTAACATTAACCCTGGACCTAATGTTAGCCTGAACCCTAACCCTACTTCTAGCAAAGCACCAACCCTAGACCTAAACCTAAACCTAACCCTAGACTTACCTTAACCCAAAACCTAACCCTAGCCTTAAGCCAATACCTACCACTACCCCAGAACCTAATCATAGCCCTAAACTTAACCCTAACACTAACCCTTACACTAACCCAACCATAACCCTAACACTAAGCCTAACCATAATACTAGACCTAGTCCTAATACAAACCCTTGCCCTAGCTCTAATGCTAAACCTAACCCTATCCCTAACTCTAAGCCAAACCCAAACCCTAACCATAACGGTAACCTTAACCTTAAACCTAACCCTAACACCAGCCCTAGCCCTAACCCTATTGCTAAGCCTAACACTAACCCTAACTGAAATGCTAGCCCTAGACATAACACTAACACTAATGTCAACCCTAACCCTAACCCTAGCCCGAGCCCTAACCATAAATTCAACCATAACCCTCCACCCAAGCCCTAACCCTAACACAAATCCTAGCCCTAGACCTAACCCTAACCTTAGCCTTAGCCATGACCGTATGCTTAACCCTAACACTAACATATAGACCCAGCCCCAGCCCTAACGCTAACCCTAGCCCTTTCCATAGCCTTGTCCCTAATGCTAACTCTAATACTAGCACTATCCTTAACCTTAGCACTAACACTAACGCTAACCCTAACCATAACCCTAAACCCAACCCTAGCACTAGTCTTAACCCTAAACCTAAGCCACAACATAAGCCTAGCCCTA
Source organism: Ceratotherium simum simum (assembly GCF_057802395.1). NCBI lineage: Eukaryota > Metazoa > Chordata > Mammalia > Perissodactyla > Rhinocerotidae > Ceratotherium > Ceratotherium simum. The sequence continues at coordinate 35,828,209 of NC_141930.1, forward strand.
ACCCTAATCCTAGCCCTAAACCAAGCAATAAAGTTAACTGTAACCATAACATAGCACTAACCTTAACTGTAACACTAAAATTACTCTACCTCAAAACCTAAGCCTAACCCACCTTAACCCTAGTCCTCACCCCATCCCTAAATCTAGACTTAACATTAGTCCAAACACTAAACATTACCCTAACCTGAACTCTAGCCTTAACACTAACTCTAAAGCTAATCCTTCCCATAGATCTCACCATAACCCTAACCATTACCCAACCCGAGACCTAACCCTAACCCTAGTATTAGGCATAAACCTAACCCTAACCCTAACCCACATCCTAACCACAACCCTAACTGTACCCCTACACCTAACACTCCCCAAACTCAAACACTAAACCAACACCTACCCCTAACCCTAACCCTAAACCTAACCCAATTCAAACCTTAACCTTACCTCTACCACTAACTCTAACCTTAAACCAAACCTAACACTAACCCTAACCCTAATGCAACCCTAACCCTAACCCTAACCCTACACTAACCCTCCACTAAACCCAAACCTAACCAAAAGCCTACCCCTACTCCTAACCCTACCCCTGCCCTTAACATCAAGCAAGACCCAACCCTAATCCTAACGCTAACACTAATCCTAACCCTATTTCTAATACTAATCTTAGCTCTCGGTCCAACACTAACGGTGACCCTAGCCATACTCTAAACCCAGCCCTATCCCTAACCCTAAACTTAACCATAACACTAACCTTAACTTTGACCCTAACAGTAACCTTAGTCCTAAACCTAGTCCTAACCATGACACTCGCCCTAAACCCAACCCTAATCCTAACACTAACCCTAAACCTATACCTAACCCAAACCCTAACCCTAACCTACCACTAACACTAGCTATAGCCCTAAAACTTCCCCTACACATAATGCTGACCATAACACTAACCATAGCCCTAAATTTAACCCTACCCCTAATGCTAGGCCTAACCCTAGCCCTACCCTAACTCTAGCCCTAACACTAACTCGCACACTACCCCTAACCCTAATGCTCGCTGTAACTCTAACCATAACGCAACCCTCACCTTACCCTAAACATACCGCTCCTCTAACCATAACCCATACCCAGCTAATACCCCTACCACTACCCCTACCCCTAACCCAACCCTAACCCTAAACCTACCCGTACCCCTAACCCACCCCTAACCCTAAACCTACCCCTACCTCTAACCTTACCTGGAAACCTAAACAATCCCTAAGCATAACCCTAACATTATTCCTAACACTAGCCTTAATCCTAAGCATAGCCCTAGCCCTAACACTATCCTTAACCCTAGTAGTAACACTAACAATAACCCTAGCTCTAGCTCTAGCCCTAATCTTAGCCCAAAACTAACCCTAACCTTACCCTACACCTAACCCAAACCTAAACCTAAAGTAAGGCCCAGCCAAAGCCCTAACCTTAACTGGAGTACTAAATCTAGCCCTAACACTAACTGTAGCTATAAATTTAACCGGAACCCTAAGCCTAACCCTAATGATAATCCTAGTCCTAAACATAGCCATAACCCTAACCTTTGCCCTAACATTAAACCTAACGCTAGACCTATTCGTAACCCTAGCAGTAACATTAAAGCTAACGTAACCATAACCTTAACCCTAACCATAGACCTAACCCTAACCCTAACCCTAGCCCTAACCTTAACCCTAACCCTACCCTAAGCCTAGCTGTAATCCTAACATTACTCCTAAACTTAAACTTAAAGCTAGCTTTAGCACCAACCCTAAACCTAACCCTGACCCAAACCTAACCATAGCCCTCGGGCTAACCCAAACCCTAGACCGAGACGTGAGCCTAACCCGTGACGTACTACAACCATAACCATAACCTTAACCATAAATCTAACCCTAACCCTAGCCATAGGCCTAACCTCTCTCTAGCTATAGACCTGAACCTAACACTAACCCTAACTCAACACTAACCCTGACCTAATCATGGCCCATACCCTAACCCCAACACAAGCACTAGTCTTAACCTTAACCCTAACCCTAGATGTAAAGCTAAGCCTAACCCTAAACATAGCCTTAACCTTAACCCTAACCTTAACCCTAACCCTAGCCCTGACCCATACTCTAAACCTAACAGTAGCCCTAGAGCTAGCCTTAAAATTAACACTAACCCTAACGCTATCCCTAGCACTGGTGCTAATCCTAATCCTACCACTACCCCTATGCCTAACCCTAGCCCTAACACTAACGATAACCCTAACACTAACGCTAACCTTAACCCTATCCCTAACCATAACCCTAACACTAGCCTTAGCCCTAACCTTAATGCTAAGCCTAAACCTAGCCCTAACCCAAACCCTAAACCTACCCCAACCATAACGCTAACTCTAACCCAACTCTAACCTTACCCATAAACTTATCGCTACCCCTACTCATCGATTAACACTTAACCTAAATCTAAACCTAACCTTACTCCTAACCCTAAAGTTAACCCTGACCCTACCCATAACCCTACACCTAAAGCTAACCCAATGCTAACCCTAACACTAACCCGAATCCTAGCCATAGCCATAACCCTAAAGCCAGCCCCAACTCTAACCCTAACCCACATCCTAGCACTAAACCTAGCCCTAACACTAACCGTAGCCATAAACCTAACTGAATCTTAACCATAAACATAACCCTAGCTCTAACCATAGACCTAAACCTAAACCTTTCCCAAACCCTAATCCTAATGCTAACCATACCCCTGATCCTCAGCCAAACACTAAAACTAACCCAAGCATAACCCTAACATTAACCCTAGCCCTAGACCTAAGCCAAGACCTAAGACTAACCCAAACCCTATTCCTAAACTTACCCGAGCCCTAACACTAACCCTAACCCCAACCCTAACAAAAACTGCTACCCTGACCCCAAACCTAACCCTAACCCAACCCTGAGTCTAACCTTAACCCTATGCCAAACCCTAACCTTAAGCATAACGCTAAACTTAACATTTGCCCTAGACCTAACCCTAACAAAGCCCTAGACCTGACCGTTACATGAGCACTAACCCTAACCTTAACCACAGACTTATCCCTAACCCTAAGCCTAACCCTAGCCCTAAACCTAGCTCTGGCCCTAACCATAACCATAATATTAACCTTATCCCTAACCATAGTGCCAACACTAATGCGAACCCTAACCCTAACCATGACCCTAAATCTACCTCTCCCCTACTGCAACATTTACCCCAACCCTTAACTCTAACCCTAACAGTACTCCTGCCCCTAAGTCTAACACTAACCATACCCCTAAACCAAACACTAATCCTAGCCATAGCCCTAACCATAACACTGGACCTAGACCTAAATCTAACCTTAACACTAGCCTTAAGCAGAACCCTAGCCCTAATACTAAGGCTCACTCTAGACCTAGCCTTAAGACCAACACTAACCCTAAACGTAACCCTAAGCCAACAGCTACCAATGCACATATCCCTAACCCTAAAAGGAGGATTACTCCTCACCATAACCAAATCCTATCCATAAACACAACCCTAAACATAGCCTTAACACTAATACTAAATGTAACCATAAATTTGTCCCTAACCATAACAATAAACCTGAACCTAAGCCGGACACTAACCCTAAGCCTAACCGTAACCATAAATCTAACCGAGCCCTAGATCTAGCCCTAACCCTAAACCTAACGCAGCCCTAGATCTAGCACTAGCCCTAACCCTAACCCTAGTCCTAACCCTAACTTTAAACTTAGCCCTAGCCTTAGCCATAACCCTAAACCTAACCCTAACCTAGACCTAACCCTAGCTGTAACCCTAACCCTAACTCTAACGATAGCCCTAACCCTAACCCTAGCTCTAACCATAACTATAACTATAACCCTAGCTCTAACCATAACCCTAGCTCTAACCCTAGACCTAGCCTTAGACCTAACCGTAAACCTAGCCCTAATCCTAAACCTAACACTAGCCCTAGCCGTAGCCCTATCCCTAAAACTAACCCTAGCCATAACCCTAGAACTAACCCTAACCCTAATCCTAGCCCTAACCCTAACCATAACACTAAACCTAAACCTAACCCTAACTCTAGCAACAACCCTAACACTAACCCTAACCCTAACCCTAACCCTAACTCTAGCCCTAGCCCTAGCCCTAGCTCTACCCCTAACCATAACCCTAACAATAGCCCTACCCCTAACCATAACATTAGCCCTAATGCTAGAACTAAACCTAACACTAACCCTAGCCCTAACACTAACCCTAACCATAACACTAACCCTAGTCTTAAGCTAACCAGAACACTAACCCTAACCCTAACCCTAGCCCTAGCAGTAAACCTAACCATAATCCTAACCCTGGCCCTAACCCTAACCCTAGCCCAAACCCTAACCTTAGCTCTTACCCTAACATTAGCCTTAGCCCTAGCCTTATCCATAACCCTAAGCTTAGTCCTAACCCTAACCCTAGACATAAGCCTAACCAAGCCTGAGCCCTAACCCTAACACTTATCCCTAGCCCTAACCCTAACCCTAGACCTAGCCCTAACCCTAGCCATTACCCTAAAACTAACCCTAACCCTAACCTTAGCCTTAGCCCTATCTGTAACCCTAACCCTAAGCCTAACCCTAAACCTAACCCTAACCCTAACCTTAACCTTAACCCTAAACCTAACGCTAACACTAACCCTAACCCACCACTATTGGTTTGATGTCAACATATGTGAATGTTGTCACACACAAAAATAGGTGTGATGTCATACATAAAAATGTGGCTTATGTCTCAAAGAAGTCAATGGTGTCACATATAAGTGGGTGTGTTTTCACACACAAATGTGAACCCAGTCACGCATACACCATTGGTGTGATGTCACACACTTTGAGGGATGTCAGACACACAATGTGTCTGAAGGCACACACAAATATGGTGATGTCACAGACAATGGGAGTGGTGTCTCTCACGATAATGAGCTTGAATTCACACATAACAATGAGAGTTACACAAAACACAAACGTGGGATTTAAATCAGAGTAAAATGTGAGAGATTTCCCAGAAACCTGAGTGTGATTTCATACATAACAGTGGATGCCACATCACAGAGAATAAAATTAGTGCCGTCACACACAATGGGAATGATATCACACAATTTGAGACATGTGACTGGCTATCACAGAGTTATCACTCTCAAGGTGTGTGATGTCCAAAAATGGGTGTGATGTCACACCCAACGATTGGAGTGAGGTCACACACAAAATGTGAGTGATGTCACAAGCACACCATTGGAGTGATGTGAAACACACTATTAGAGTGATGCCACACTCAATTGGTGTGACGTCATACATAATACTGGGAGTGACACCAAGATCATAATGGTTGGGATATCATGTGCTAATTAAGGTTGATGTCACACACAACTGATGTGATGTGACATACAATGAGGATGTTTTCGCACACACACAGTGGTGTGATATCACCCATAACCATGTGTGTCACATCACACATAATGATGGGAGTGATATCACATGCACACAATGGGAGTGATATCATGCTATAAAATGTGAGTTATGTCAAAAGGGACACATCAACGATGTCACACATATCAGTGGAACTGTAGTCACACATTTCATATGATGTCACACATAATGGAAGTGATATCACACAAAAACATGTGAGTAATATAACAAAGGACACATGACTGATGTCACACACATTTGTGAGTTATGTCACACAATTGGTGTGATGTCATAGAACACAACAGGATGGATATCCAAATGACAAAGAGATGTCATTCCAAATATATGAGTGAAATCACAGAAACACCATGGGAATGATGTCACAACATTAGTAGAGTGGTGTCCTCGAGAATTAGTGCGACTTCACATGCAATATTGGCAATGACATCACACTTAACAATATTGATTTCATATGCTAAATTGGATTCGTGTCACAAGCAATTGGTGTGATGTCAACATATGTGAACGTTGTCTCACTCACAATAGGTGTGATGTCATACAGAAAAATAAGACGTCACAAAATAGTGAATGGTGTCACACATATCAATGGGTATGTTTTCACACACAAATGTGATCCTTGTCACAAATACACCATTGGTGTGATGTCACACACACATTGAGTGATGTCAGACACACAATGTGTGTGAAGGCTCACACAAACCTGGTGCTGTCACAGACAATGGGAGTGGTGTCTCACTAAAATATGTGTGAATTCACACATAACAATGAGAGTTACACAAAACACCCTCGTGGGATTTATATGAGAGTAAAATGGGAGAGATTTCCCAGAAACCAGGATGTGATTTCATACATAACAGCAGATGCCACATCATAGTGAATAATATGACTGTCTTCACACACAATGGGAGTGATATCACACAATTTGAGAGATGTGACTGGCTATCTTAGTGTTATCACACTCAAGATGTGTGATGTCCAAAAATGGGTGTGATGTACACGTAGCAATTGCAGTAATGTCACACACAAAATGTGAGCGATGTCACAAGCACAACATTGGAGATATGTCAAACACACTATCAGAGTGATGCCACACTTAACTGGTGTGATGTCATACATAATACTGGGAGTGACACCAACATAATAAAGGTTGGGATATCATATGCTAATTAAGGTTGATGTCACACACAATTGATGTGATGTGACACACAATGAAGATATTGTCACACACACACAAGTGGTGTGATGTCACCCATAACTATGTGTATCACGTCACACATAATGATGGGAGTTATATCACATGCAAAAAATGGTAGTGATGTCACACTTTAAAATGTCAGTTATGTCAAAATGGACACACCAACAATGTCACACATAGCAGTGGGAGTGTTGTCAAACAATTGATATTATGTCACACATAATGGGAGTGATGTCACATAAACATGTGAGTAATATAACAAAGGACACATGACTGGTCTCACACATGTGTGAGTGATAGTGACACTACTGGCGTGATGTCATACAACACAACAGGCATGATATCTCAAATAACAGAGTGATGTCACTCCAAATATATGAGTGAAGTCACAGAAACACCATGGGAGTGGTGTCACAACACTAGTAGAGTGATGTCCTCGAGAATTAGTGTGATGTCACACAGAATATTGGGAGTGACATGACACATAATAGCCATTTCATGTGCTAAATTGGATTGACGTCACACACAATTGGTGTGATGTCAACATATACGAATGTTTTCACAGACACAATAGGTGTGATGTCATACATGAAAATGTGAATTATGTCACAAAAAATGTGAATGGTGTCACTCATATCAATGGTTGTGTTTTCACACACAAATGTGAGCACTATCACACATACACTGTTGGTGTGATGTCACACAGACATTGAGTGAGGTCAGACAATGTGTGTGAAGGTACACTCCAACCTGGTGATGTCACAGACATAGGGAGTGGTGTCTCTAAGGAAAACAAGTGTGAATTCACACATAACAATGAGAGTTACACAAAACACACAAGTAGGATTTAAATCAGAATAAAATTTGAGAGACTTCACAGAAACCTGGGAGTGATTTCATACATAACAGTGGATGTCACATCACAGATAAGAATACGACTGCCGTCACACAATGGGAGGGATATCACACAACTTGAGAGATGTGACAGGCTATCCTAGAGTTATCACACTCAAGGTGTGTGATATCCCAAAATGGGTGTGATGTCACACATAACTATCAGAGTGATGTTATGCACAAATTATGAGCAAAGTCACACACACACAGTTTTAGTGATGTCAAACACACTATTAAAGTGTTGTCACACAATTGGTGTGATGTCATACATAGTACTGTGAGTGACACCTGGGTGTTTTGTGTAACTCTCATTGTTATGTGTGAATTCACACTCATTTTCGTGAGAGACACCACTCTCATTGTCTGTGACAGCACCAGGTTGGTGTGTGCCTTAACACACATTGTGTGTCTGACATCACTTAATGTGTGTGTGACATCACACCAATGGTGAATGTGTGACAGGTCTCACATTTTTCTGTGAAAACACACCCATTGATATATGTGACACCATTTACTTTTTGTGACATATCACATTTATATGTACATCACACCTGTTGTGTGTGTGACAACATTCACATATGTTGACATCAAACGAATTGTGTGTGGGTTAGTGTTAGTGTTAGCATTAGGTTTAGGTTTAGGGTTAAGGATAGAGTTAAGGTTAGGTCTAGGTCTAGGCTTAGGGTTAGGGTTAGGGCTAGGGTTAAAGCTAGGGTTAGGGTTAGGGTTATGGGTAGGGCTAGGGTTGGGGTTAGTGCTAGGGTTAGGGTTAGGGTTAGGACTATTGTTGAGGTTCTGGTTAGGGTTCGCCTTAGGGTTCGTATTCTGGTTCGGCTTTTGCTTGGATTCGGTTAGGGTTAGGGTTAGGGTTAGGTTAGGTTACGGTTAGTGTTAGGGTTATGCTTATGGATAGGATTTGGCTTAGGGTTAGGATTTATCCTCCGTTTAGGTTAGGGTTACGGGTAATGGTAGGTGTTGGCTTAGGGCTATGGTTAGGGTTAGTATTGGTCTTAGGTCTAGGACTAGAGTGAGTATTAGGGTTAGGGTTAGGGTTTGGTTTAGGGCTAGGGTTAGGGTTAGAGTTAGGCCTAGGTCTAGCATTATGGTTAGTGCTATTTCTAGAATTAGTGTTCCGTTTAGGGTTATGGTCAGTGTTAGACTTAGGAGCAGGGGTACTGTTAGTGTTAGTGTTTAGAGTTGGGGTAGGGTTTGGGGTATGGGAGAGGTAGGTTTAGGGTCATGTTTAGGGTTAGGATTAGCATTAGTGTTGGGGCTATGTTTAGGGATAAAGTTAGTGTTGTGGTTAGGGTTAGGGACCGGCCTAGGGGTTAGGGCTACAGTTAGGCTTAGGGCTAGGTATAGGTCTGTGATTAGGCTTAGGGTTAGAGCTGGTGTAAGGGTCTGGTCTAGGGCTGTGTTAGGGTTAGGTCTAGGGCAATTGTTAAGCTTAGCATTATGCTTAAGGTTACGGCTTGGCATAGGGCTAGGGTTAGGCTTAGGGTTGTGTTAAGTTTAGGTTTGGGGTAGGGGTAGCTTTAAGTCTATGGTTGGGGTTAGGGTTAGGACTAGGGCTTGGTTTGGGGTTGGGCTAGGTCTATGTTTAGGTCCCAGTTAGCATTAAGGTTAGGATTAGTGTTGTGTTAGGGTTAGGGTTAGGTTTATGGTCAGGTCTATGGCTAGGGTAAAGGTTATGCCTAGGACTAGCGTTAGTGTTAGGTTTATGGATATGGTTATGGTTATGGTTAGTGGTAGGTTTGAGTTAGGCTCAGGTCTCGGTCTAGGGTTTATGTTAGCCTTCTGTTTATGGTTAGTGTTAGTTTTAAGGTTAGTGCTAAAGCTAGGTTTAGGTTTAGGTTTATTGGAAGTGTTAGGGTTACAGCTAGGGTTGGGTAGGTTTATGGTTAAGGCTAGGGATAGGGTTAGAGTTTGGTCTATGGTTAGGGTTAAGGTTATGGTTTCATTAGGTTTAGAGTTAGTGCTAGGGTTATGGGTAGGGCTAGTGTTAGGGATAGTGTTAGGGCGACGGTTAGGTTTAGGGCTAGAATTAGGCCTAGGGTTAGCATTAACGTTAGGCTTAGGGTTCGGGTTAGATTTACAGCTACAGTTATTTTTAGGGCTAGAGTTAGTGCTACAGTTAGGGTTAGGCCTAGGGCTGTGCCTCGGTTTAGGGTCATGGCTAGGGTTAAGATTAAGGTAAGTTTATGGGGCCGGCCCCGTGGCTTGGTGGTTAAGTGCACGCGCTCCGATGCTGGTGGCCCGGGTTCGGATCCCGGGTGCGCACCGAGGCACCGCTTCTCCGTCCATCCTGAGGCCGAGTCCCACATACAGCAACTAGAAGGATGTGCAGCTATGACATACAACTATCTACTGGAGCTTTGGGGGGAAAAAATAAATAAATAAAATCTTTAAAAAAAAAAAAAAAAAAAAAAAAAGATTAAGGTAAGTTTAGAGTTAGTTTTGGCCTAGGGTTAGGGCTAGAGCTAGAGCTAGGGCTATTGTTGAGTTACGACTAGGGTTAGGGACAGTGTTAGGGTAAGCCTATGCTTAGGATTAAGGTTGGGGTTCTGATTAGTGTTATGTTTATGGTTAGGGATCGTTTAGATTTCTGGTTAACCTTAGGGGTAGGGATTAGTGTTAACCTAACCTAACTAAAGTTAGGATTAGTGTTGGGTTAGGGTTAGGTGTAATAGTAGGTGTAGAGTTGGGTTAGGTTTAGGGTTAGAGGAGTGGTAGGTTTAGGGGTAGGGTGAGGGTTGGGTTAGGGTTAGAGTTACGGTGAGCGTTAGGGCTAGGGTTAGCACAAGAGTTAGCATTAGGGCTAGGATTAATGTTAGGGTTAGGGTTAGGGTTGGATTAGAGTAAGGGTTAGTGTTAGGGTTCAGGGTAGTGTTAAGGGTAGGTTTAGGGTTTGGTGTTAGCGTTAGAGATAGGTTTAGGGTTAGACTTAGGGGTAGGGGTAGGCAAGATTTAGGGTTATGGTTAAAGTTAGGCATAGGGTTTGGGTTAGAAGTAGGGGCAGGTTTAAGTTAGGATTATACTTAAGATTAGTGTTAGTGCTAGCACTACGGATTAGGCTATGGTTAGGCTTAAGGCGAGGGTTAGGATTAGGGTTGGGTTGCGTTTAGGATTTGGTTAGGGTTAGGATCAGTGTTACAGTAAGTGTTAGGATCTGGGTAAAGGCTGTGTTAAGGGTAGGGGTAGGGGTACAGTTAAGGTTAAGGGTAGTGATACGGTTAGCTTTGGGATTAATTTAGGGTTAGCATGAAGGCCAGGGATAGAATTAGGGCTAGGTTTAAGATTAGGGCTAGAGTTTGTTCTAGGGCTAGGTTTAGGGCTTGGGCTAAGGTTAGGTTCAGTTCTTCTGCTAGGGTTAGTGTTAGATCTAGGACTAGGCATAGGGCTGTGTTTGGGGTTAAGGTTTGGGGTGGGGCTAAGTTTTAGGCCCAGTTTTAGTGTTAGAATTACAGTTAGAGTTGGGTCTATGTCTGGGGCTCAAGTTAGGATTATGGCTAGGATTAGGGTTAGTGTTAAGGTTAGGGATAGGGTTAGGCGCCTGATGAGGATACAGATTAAGGTTAGGGTTGGGGCTGGGTTAGGGCTAGGGTGTTGTAAGGCTTGGGTTAAAGTTAAGGTTTAGGGTTTAGGTTTATGGGTAGAAGTAGATTTAGGGTTAGGGTTAGGGCTATGGTTAAGCTTAGGGTTAGGGTTAGCATTAGGGCTAGGGTTAGTGCTAAGGTTAAGTTTATGGTTAGGTTTATGGCTATGGCTAGGATTAGGGCTAAGCATATGGTTAGGGTTAGTCATAGTGGTAGAGTTATGCCTAGGTTTAGGGTTGTGTATAGGGGTACGGTTAGAGTTAGTGTAAGTGTTAAGGTTAGAGGTAGACGTAAGGATTGCGTGGGGTTGGATTAGGGTTAGGTTTTGGGGTAGGGTTAGTGTTATGGTTAATGTTAGGGCTAGGGATAGGGCTAAGTTTAGGTTTATGGCTAAAGTTATGGTTAGTGTTAGAACTAGGGCTAGGATTAGGATTAGAGCTAGGACTAGGATTATTGTTAAGGTTAGGATTAAGTTTGGGTTATGCTTGGTGTTAGGGTTAGGGGAAGGGGTAGGCCTTTGGTTAGGTTTAGGTTTATGGGAGAGGTAGGGGTAGGGATAGTGTTAGGGCTAGGGTTGCTTTAGTATTACAGTTAAAGATAAGGTTAAGGCTAGGACTGGGGTTAGGGTTAGTGTTAGGGCCAGGGTTAGGGTGGGAATTAGGGTTTGGGTTAGGTTTAGTGTTAGCATTATGGTTAGGTTTAGTGTTAGGTTTGGTTTAGGTTTGGGGTGGGGTTAGGGTTAGAGTTGTGTTAGGTTTAAGGGTAGGAGTAGGGGTAGGTGTTGGGTTAATATTTGTGTTAGGGAAGGGGTAGGTGTAAGGTTACGGTTAGAGTTGGGGTTAGGGTTTGCGTTAGGGTTAGGGTTAGGTTTAAGCCTAAGGCTAGGGTTAGGGTTAGCTCTCAGTTTGGGTTACAGTTACGGTTATGGTGAAAGTTAAGGGTAGGTTTAGCATTAGAGGTAGGGTTAGGGGTAGTATTCAGGTTAGGACAAGGGTTAGGGTTAGGGCTAATATTAGGCCTAGATTTAGTGATAGGGTTACGACTAGAGTTAGGGTGGATTAGGGTTAGGGTTTGGGTTAGGGATAGTTTTAGGGCTTTGGTTATGGTTTTCGCTACGTTAGGGTTACAGTTAACATTAGTGTTTGGTTTAGGGCTAGGGTTAGTGTTAGTGCTAAGCTTAGGGTTAAGTTTAGGACTAGGGCTAGGGTTAGGTTTAGGGCTATGATTAGGGTTAGTGTTAGTGTTAGTGCTAAGGTTAGGGATGAGGGTTGGTGTTGGGTCTAGGGTTAGCATTAGGTTAAGTCTAGGGCTAGGATTAGGGTACGGTTAGGGTTTGGGTAGGGTTATGCTAAGTGTTTGGGTTAAGTGTAGGTGTAAGGGTAAGGGCACATTTCGGTTAGGTTTAGGATTAAAGTTAGGGGTAAGTTTTAGTGTAAGTGAGGTCTAAACCTAATCTTATCCATAACACTAATAGTAGCCCCAGCCCTAATCATAACCCAGCCCTAGCCCTAACACCAACCCTAATCCTAACTCTAACTCTAGCCCTAAACAACACTAATCCTAACCCCAATGGTAACCGTCACGTTAACACTAACCTTAAACCTAACCTTAACCCTCACCTAGTCCTATTCCTGACCCTAACACTAGCCCTAGCCCAAACTCTAACACTTGACCAAGCCCTAGACTTAATCCAACATTACCCCTAGCCCTAGAAATGGCCCTAACCCTAACCCTAACACTAACCCCAACCTTAGCGCTAAGAAACACTAACACTAACCCTAATCATAACCCTAATCATACTCCTTGCCGTGGACCTAACCCTAATCCAGTCCTAGACCTGACACTTACCCTGGCCCTAGGCCAAAACCTAACCCTTGACCAAGCTCTAGACATGAGCTTAACCTTAACACTAACCCTAGCAATAGCCCTAAACCTAATCCTAACACTAACACTAAATGTATCCCTAAACTTAGCCCCCAAAATAATGCTAACACTTAACCTAACCTTCACCATAGCCTTGACACTAGCCCAAACCATCAAGCTAACCCTAACCCTAACCCTACCACTACACCTACCCCTCCACTAACCCAAACCTAACACAACCCTACACCTTCCCCTTACCCTAACCCTACTCTTAACCCAACCAAAATCCTAAGGTTACACCTGCAAAAACTCTAACACTAACCCTAACCCTAAACCTAACCAAACGTTAAATCTTGCCCAAGACTAATCCTAGACCTAGACATAATCTTAACCCTAGCCGTAGCCATAACACTAACCCTAATCCCAGCCATAACTCTAACCCTAACCATAACACTAACCTTAACCCTGACCCTAACCCTAACTGTAACCCTAACCTTGCACTAACACTAACCCCATCCCTAACCCTAACAGTAATCCTAGCCTTATGCCTACAACTAACCCTAAACCTAACCCAACACTAACCCTAATGTTAGCCCTAGTCATAACCCTAATTCTAACCCTAAATCTATCCCTAGACCTACACCTACCAATATGCCTAATGTTAACTTTAACCCAAACATAATCTCAACTCTAATCCTAGCTATACCACTAACTCTAAAACAAGCCCCAGAACTAGCCCTGACTCTCACCCAGAAATAACCGTAGTCCTAACACTAACCCTAAACTTAGCCCTAAACATAGTCCTATCGCTAACCCTTGCACTAACCATCACTCTAATGCTACCCCAGCTATAACCCTCACCTTAATCATAGCCTAACCCAACCTTATCCCTAAAACTAACCACAGCCCTAACATAACAATAGCCCTAACACTGACCCTAACCCAGTTCCTAACCCTGCACTTAACCCTACATCCATACCTAAACCTAATCCAAACCCAAATATCTACCCATAACCCTAAACTTAACCCTAACCTTAATCCAACACTGACCCTAATGCTACATCTACACCTAACCCTAAACGTTACCATAACCATAACCAAAATCCACCCCTAACCCTAACCCTAACCCTAACCCTAATACTAATCCTAGCCCTAGCATTAACCATAACTGGAGCACAAGCCCTAGCCCTAACCCTAACCATAACTGTAACCCTACTCTTAAACCTTGCCCTAGAACTAAACCAAAACAAACCCCACACCTGAAAATAGCCCTCGCCCTCACCCTAACCCTAAACCCATACCTAGCCCTACCTCTAACACTAACCTTATCACTAACATTAATCTTAACTTTAATGCAAACCCTAACCCTAACACTAGCCCTAACCCTAAGCATAACCCTAACCGAAACCCAAACACTAAGCTAAACCTGACCCTAACATTAAGCCTAATCATAACACAAACACTAACACTAACCTGAACACAAACACAAACCCTAACCCGAACCCTAACTGGAACCCTACATTAACCTAACCTAGCCCTAACGTGAACATCAACCTAACACAAAGTCGCACACTACTCCTAATACTAATTTGGAACATAACCCTAACCCTAAACTGAACCCATACACAAATACTAAGCCTAACCCTAAACAGATCCCTTAATCTAAACCTAACCGTAACCCAAACACTAACACTAAGCCCAAATCTAACACTAACCCCAACATGAAACCTAACCCTAACCCAAATCCAAACACTAACGGTAATCCTAACACTAACCTGAACACTACCGGAACCCAACCATAAACCTAACCCTAATCATAATCCGAAAACGAAACCTAACCCTAGCCTTAACCCTAGCATGAACCCTAACCCTAACCCTAACTGGAACCCAACTCTGACGCTAAGCTTAACCCTAACCTTAACCCTATCACTAAAACGAGCCCTAACGCTATCCCTAAACCTAACCTGAAACTGAACCCTAACCCTAGCATTAATCCTAATCCTAACGTGAACAATAACCTAACCCTAATCCGAACCCTAACCCTACGCCTAACGCAAACCCAAAACCTAATCCTAACACTCACTGGAAGCCTGACCGTAACACGAAAACTGACAAGAACCCTAACCCAAAATTGAAACTGACAACTAACCCTAACACTAACCCTAACCCTAACTCAAACACTAAACCCTAACCCTAACCATAGCCCTAAAATGAACCCATACTCAAAGCCTAACCCTAGCCCTACTCAGAACCTAACCCTAAACCTAAATCCAACCCTAACACTAACGTTAACCCTAACCCTAACCAGAACCCTAAAACTAACCCTAACTTGAACCCAACCCTAAACCTAACATTAATCCTAACAGTAACCCTAAGCCTAACCCAAACCCTAACCTGAAACCTTAACCTAACCTAAACCTAACCCTCACCCTGACCCTAACCCTAACCTTAACCTTAAGCCTAACCCAACCCTGACCCTAACCATAACCTGATCCATAATCTGAACCCTAACCTTAACCTTAATCCAAACAGTAACACTAATCCTAACCCTAACTCTAGCCCTAATAATAACCTGAACCCAACTCTAACTCTAACCCTAACCCTAAACCTAACCCTAACACGAAACCTAAACACACAGTAACTCTAAACCTAACCCTAACCCTGACCCTAACACTAACCATAACCCTAACTGAACCCATATCCGAGCCCTGACCCTAACCCTAACCAGAACCATAACCCTAACCCTCAACCTAATGCCAATGCAAAATCTAACCCTAATCCTAACCCTAAACTTACCTCTAACTTTAACATTAACCTGAGCCCTAACCCTAACTCTAACCAGAACACAACACTGACACTAACTCTATCCCTAACGTGAACCTAGTCTAACACTAAGCCGCACACTACCCCTAACACTAATGCAAAACCTAACCCTAACCCTAAACCTAAAGCCAACCTGTACACAAACACTAACCCTGACACTAACCAGATCCCTTACTCTAACCCTAACCTCAACCCTAACACTAACCTGAACCCTAAACCTAACTGCAACCTGAATCCTAACCTTTATGTAATTCCTAACCCTAACAAGAACACTAAAAGGAACCCAACCATAACCCTAACTCGAACCATAATCTGAAAAGGATCACTAAACCTAACCCTAAAACTAATGTGAATCCTAATCCTAACTTTAACCAGAACCCAACCGTGACACTAACTCTACCATTATCCCTAACCCTAACCCTAAACTGAATCCTAAAGCTAACCAAATACTAAACTGAACGTAAAACCTAACCCTAACCCTAAGCCTAACCCTAATCCTTCATTTTTTTTTTCTGAAGAAGACTGGCCCTGAGCTAACATCTCTGCCCACCTTCCTCTACTTTATAAGAGACATCGCCACAGCATGACTCGACAAGCAGTGCATTGGTGTGCGCCTGGGATCCGAACCAGCGAACCCCAGGAAGCCGCAACGGAGTGAATGCACTTAACCACTTGAGCCACCAGTCCGGCCCACCCTAACCATAATCTTAACCCGAACATTAATCCTAACCCTAACCCGAAGCCTAATCCTAACCCTAACCAGAACCTTAACCCTAACAGTAACTCCAACCCCAACCTTAAACCTAACGCTAACCTTAAACCTAACCAGAACCCTACCACTAACCCTAACTGGAACCCAACCATAACCCTAACAGTAACCCTAAACCTAACACAAACCCTAACCCGAAACCGTAACCTGACCCTAACTCTAACCCTCACCCTAAGCCTATCCCTAACACTAACATGACCCTAACCCTAACCCTAAGCCTAACCCACTCCAGACCCCACCATAACCAAATCCATAATCCAAATCCTAACCATAATGCTAATCCGAATACTAACACTAATCCTAAATGTAACCTAGTCCTAATCCTAAACGGAACCCAACCCTAACCCTAACCCTAACCCGAACCCAAACCCTAACCCAAACCTAAACCTAACCCTAACATGAAGCCTAAAAAGACAGTACCCTAAACCTAAACCTAACCAGGACCCAAGCCCTAACCCTAATAAACCCCTTCCTGACTCATAACTCTACCTTAATCAGAACAATAACCCTAACCTTCACCCTAATGTCAACCCAAAATCTAACAATAACTCAAACCCTAAACCTACATATAAGCATAACACTAACCCAAAATCTAACCTTAACCATAACCAGAACTCAACCATGAACCTACCCACAACCCTAACAGTGAGCCTAACCCTAAACCTAACCTTAACCCAAAACATAAACCTAACACTAACCCTAAACCTAAGCGGAACACCAAACCTAACCTTAACCTGATCCCAACACTAAACCTAACACTAACCTTAACACTAACATGAAACTGAACCCTAAACCTATTCTAACCCTAACCCTAACCCTAACCCTAACCCTAACCGTAACTTGAACCCTAACTCTAACCCTAAACTGAAATATAACCCTAAACATAAGCCGAACTCTAAGCCTAACCTAACACTAACCAGAACCCAAACATAACCTAAAATGAACCCGAACACTAAAACAAACCCTAACCCTAACCCTAACCTGAACACGAGGCCTAACTGGAACCTGAACCAGAACACTAACAATAACCTGAACCCCAGCCCTAACCCTAAACTGAACCCTAACCCTAAACCAAACACTAACCCTAACCCTAACCCTAACCCTAACCAGAATCCAATCCTAAACCTAAGCCTAATCCTAAACCTACCCTGAACACTGACCCAAACCATAACCCAAACCATAACTGGAACCCAAACATAACACTAACCCTAACCCTAAAATGACCCTCACCCTAACCCTATCCATAACCCGAAAGCTAACTCTAACCCTAAACCTAAACATACCTCGATAACAAGCCCTAACCCTCACTTGAACCCAAACCTAACACTATGCTAGACCTAACACTAAGCCTAACTCAAACAGTAACGCTAACTCTAACCCTTACCCGAAGTCAAACACGAACCCTAACCCTAGCGTGAACCCTAACCCTGAACCCTAACAATAACCATAACCCTAACACTGCCACTAACCCTAAACATAAGCCTAAACCATAACCCTTAAACCTTAAAGAGAAACCAAACCCAAACACTAACCCTAACCATAATCAGAACTCTAACACTAACCCTAAAACTAACCCTATACCCAACTCCAACCCCAACCCTAACCCTAACCCTAACCCTAACCTAAACTTAACACCAACCTGATCCTTAAACCTAACCCTAAACCTTACCCGAATCTGAACACATACCCTAACCCTAATCTGAAAACTAAGCCCTAACCTAACCCTAACCCAAATCCTAACCCTTACCCTAACACGAACGCTAACCCTAATTCGAAGCTGAACCCAACCCTAACCCTAAACCTAGAACTAAACCTAAGCCTAGGCTTACTCTGAACCCTAACGCTAACCCAAAACCAAATCCGAACCTGAAACCAAATCTAACCTTAAACATAACCCTAACCAAAACCCTAATCCTAAACCTAACACTGACCCAAATTATAACCCTAACCCAAAGCCTAATCCGAACCCTAAACCTAACCCAAACCCTAAGCCTAACCCAACCACTAGGAATTACCTACTCCTAAACCTAACCCAAACCCAAACCCAAACACCAACCCTAACCCTAACCAGAACCCAAATATAACCATACCAATAACACTAACACTAACCCTAACACTAACCGAAACCTAACCTAAATCTAACCCTAAACCAAACCCGAAACTTAAACCTAACTGTAACCCAACCCAAACCATAACCCTAACACTAGCCCTAGCCCTAACCCTAACCCTAACCCTAACGTGAACCTGAACCTTAAAGCTAAATCTAACCCGAACCAAAACCTTAACACCAACACTAACCATAACACTAACCTGCACCTTAATTCCAATCCTATCTCGGACCCGAACACTAATTCTAAACTTAACCCGAGCCCTAACCCTAACCCTAACCCTAAGCCCAACCCTAACAAACCAGAAACCAAACCCAACCCTAACCTGGACCCGAACCCTAAAACTAACCCAAACCCTAACATAAACCAGAACCCGAACCCTAACCTTAACCTGAACCCCAACAATTACCCTAACCTGAACACAACCCTAAACCCTAAACCTAAACATAACCCTAAGACTAAACCTCACACTAACTTGAACCCTAAAACTGACCCTATACCTAACCCTAACCATATTCCAAAACCTAACCCGACCCTACCCCTAAGCATAACCCGAAGCCTAACCCAACACTAAACCTAAACTTAACCCGATCCCGAACCCGAACCCTAACCTTAAATCAAACTCAAACACTAAGCCAAACACTAAAGCTAAACCTATCCTAACCCAAACTCTAACCCTAACACTCAACCTAACCAGAACCTTAACACTAACCATATTACTAAACCTAAATATAACCCTAAACCATAACCATAACCGTAACCATAACCGTAAAGTGAACTCCTAACTGAACACAAACCCTAACCTACATCAGAACCCTAACCCTATGCCTAACCTAACCCTAACACCAACTCTAACCCTGACCGTAAACCTAACAGTAACCCTCAGCCTAACCCTAAACCTAACCGAAATCTAAGCCCAACCCTAACACTAAACATAATCAAAACCCTAATCCTAAACGGAATGCTAATCCTAAGCCTAACACTAAACCAAACCCAAACCTAACACTAACCATAACCAGATCCAAAATCCGAACCCTAACCCCAGCCCTAACACTAATCCAAACATTAACCCTAATCCTAAATGTAACCCTAGCCCAAACCCAACCCTAAACCTAACCCTGAGCCTAATATTAACCAGAACACTAATACTAACACTAACCCTGACCTGAACCCTAACCCTAACACTAAATCTAACGTTAAGCCCAAAACTAACACGAACCCTAAGCCTAACCCTAACCCAAAGCCTAAGACGATTGTACCCCTAACCCTAACCCAATAAAGAAGCCGAACCCTAACCCTAACCGAACTCGTACCTGAAGCCTAATGCTAAACCTAACCGGTAGCCTAACACGAACCCTTACTCTAACCCTAATTGGAACCCAACCATAAACCTAATCCTATCCCTAACAGTAACGCTAACCCTCATCTTAACCCTAACCTGAACCCAAATCTAACACTAAACCTAGGCATATCCCTGACCATAACTCTAACCATAACTCTAACCTTATCCCAAAACCTAACACTAACCATAACCCTAACTGTAACCCTAACGTGAACCCTAACCCTAACACTAAACCTAACCAAAACCCAAACATAAACCTAACCTTAACATTAACAATAATCCAAACCGTAAACCTAACCCTAACTTGAAATCTAACCCTAAACCTAAACCTAAACTGAATCCTAACCATAATCCTAACCCAAAGCTTAACCCAACCCTAACCCTAAACATAATCTAATCCAGAATCTGAACCCTAAACCTAACCCAAACCCGAAGGTTAACTCTACTCCTAAACCTAACCCGAACCCTAAACTGAACCCAACACTAAGCCTAACATTAACCCTAATCCTAAACAGAACACTAACCCTAACCCTAATCCTGACCCGAAACTTAACCCTAACGATAGCAATAACCCAAATTGTAACCCGAAACTAAACCTAACACTAACCTGAAGACTAACCCGACCCTAACCCTAAAACTAAAGGTATCACGATCCTGAAACCTAACCCTAACCATAACACTAAAAGAACCTGTACTCAAACCGGAACCCTAACCCTAACCAGAACCCTAACTCTAACCCCATACTAACCAAAATCGCAGCCCCAACCATAACACTAACCTTAACCTAACCTGAACCCTAATCCAAAACCTAACACTAACCCTAACCAGAACCCAACCCTAACACAAAACCTAACCCTAACCCTAACCTTAAACAGAAACCTGATCTTAACCTAACCCGAACCCCACCATAACCCTAAACAAAGCCCTATCACTAACACTAACCCTAACCTGAAACATAACGCTAACCATAACCCTAACTCTAACCCTAACCCTAACCCTATCCCAAATCCAAACACTAAACTTAGCCATAACCGAAGCCTAACCTAGCCATAACCTGAACCCTAACCTGAACGCTAAGAATAACCTTAACCCAAGCCCAACTTTAGCCCTAACACTAGCTCTAACCCTAACATTAACACTAACCCAAACAACAACCCTAATCCTAACCCTAACTCTAACCCAAACCTAACCTAACATGAAACTTAACCTAATCCTAACCATAACTCTAACTAGAACCCTAACCCTAACCTGAAACCTAACCCTAACCATAACCCTAAACCTAACCCGAATCCTAACCCTAACACCAACCTGAACTCAATGCTACCCCTATCCCTAACCCTAGACCAAAGCCTAACCCTAACCCTAACTCAAACCCTAATGCTAAGCTTAACCTTAAACTGAACCAGGACCGAAAACAGAACCTTAACTCTAACTCTATCTGGAAACCAACCATAACCTTACCCTTGTCCCGAAAAATAAGCCTGACCTTAACCCTAAACCTAACCCGAAAACTAAACACCAACCCTAAACCTAAACCTAACTCTAACTCTCACCTTACACCTAACCGTAACATGAACCCAACCCTAACACTAACCCTTACCCTAACCCTAACTCTAACCTGAAACTAACACGAACCCCAACCCTAAATCTAAATGTAACCCTAACCCTAACCTTAATCCTAAACCATAACCTAACTATAACCTAAAGTGAACCATACCCGAATCCTATCACTAACCCTAACCAGTACCTTAACTCTAAACCTAACCCCATCCCTAACCTAACCCTAACCCCAAACCCAAACCTAAATGTAACCAGAACCCTAACCCGAACACTAACCCTAACCTTAGACATAACTCTAACTTGAACCCGTCCCTGAAAGCTAACACTAACCCTAAGTGGAACCCAACCAGGACCCATACCCTAAAGCTAAGTGCAACACTAACCCTAACCATTACCCTAACCCGAAAACTAACCCAAACCCTAACCCTAACCCTAAAACGGATCCTAAACCTAAACCTAACCTGAACTCAACCCTAATCCTAACTCTAACCCCAATGCTAACGCTAACACTAAAGCTATCCTGAACCTGAACCCAAAGCAACACCCTAATCTGAACACTAACCATAACCCTAATCATCAGCCAACTTAATTCTAACACGAAACCTAACCCTAACCCTAACCCAAAACCTAACCCTCACACTAACCTGAACCTAACCTAAAACTAACACTAACACTAGCCATAACCCTAACCCTAAACCTAACCTGAACATTAACACTAACCCTAACGTGAACCTGAATCCTAAATCTAACCCTAACGGGAACTCGACCTGAACCCTAAACCTAACCCTAATGCAAATCTGAACACAAACACTAAACCTAAAATAAACGCTACACCTAACCCTAACACTAACACTAACCCTAACATTACCCCAAACCATAACCCTAACCAAACCTGAACCTAAGCCTAACCCGAAACCTAACTTTAAACCAAACCTAACCCTAATCCTAACTGGAACTCAACCATAACCCTAACCCTAGCCCTAACAATAACCCGAGCACAAACCCTAACCTAACCTGACCCTAATCCTAACCCTAACACTAACCCTAAACCTAACCTGACCCCAACCATACCACTAATCCTAATCCAAGCCCTAACCCTAACCCTAAACCTAACCAGAACACTAACAGTAACTCTAATGCGAACCCAAACACTAAACCTAATGCTAACTCTAACCCAAACCCTAAACTGAAACCGTACCTGAACTCTAAGCTGAACCCTAACCCTGGTCCTAACCTTAACCCTAAACCCTAACCGTAACCTTAAGCCTAACAGAAACCCGAAACCTAACTCTGACCCTAAAACAAACTGTAACCTTAACCCTAAACCCTTACCCTAATGCTAAACCTAAAACAAACCCGAAGACTAAGAGTAACTCCAACCTTAACCGGAACCCTAACCTAACCCGAATCCGAACCCTAACCCTAACTCTAACCATAAACCTCACCTGAAACATAACCCTAACCCTAACCTGAAGCCAAATGGGAATGCTAACCCTAACACCAAGCATAACATTAACCCTACCCCTAACTCTACCCCTATCCTAACCTTAACTCTAACTCGAAACCTAACACTTACCATACACCTAACCATAACCTGAATACTGACCTGAACCCTAACCCGAGCCCAACCCTAACCCCAACCCTAACCCGAACCGTAACCCAAGCACTAACCCTAACCATAAACCTAACCAACACCCTAACCCTAACTCCAACCCCAATGGTAACTCTAACATAAACCCAAGTATCACACTAACCATAACACTAACTGTAACCCTAACAGTAAACCTAACCATAATCCGAAACTTAACCTTAACCCAACTCTAACCCTAACATGAAACCTAAGTGTAACCCTAGACCAAAACCAATCCTGACCCTAACACTAGCCCTAACCCTAACGCTAACCCTAGCCCTACACTAACCCTATTCCTAACCCTAACCCTAACCGCAACCGTAACACTAACCCAAACCCTAACACTAATCCTAACCATAACCTGAATACTGATCCGAACCCTTACCCCAACCCTAACCAGAAGCCAACCATAACACTAACCCTAACTCTAAGGGCAGCCCTCACACTAACCCTAACCATAACACAAAACATAACCCTAATGGTAACTCTAACTCAAACCCAATCACTAACCCTAACAATAACCTGATCCCAAACATAATCCTAACTCTAACACTAACCCTTATCCTAACACTAAACCGAACAGTAATGCTAACTCTAACCCGAACCTGAACCCTAACCCTAACCTTAATCCTAACCCTAACTTGAACCCTAACCCTAAGAGTAACCCGAAGTCTAACCCTATGCTAACCCTAACACTAACTAGATCCAGGACAAGAAACTTAACCTTAACGCTAATCAGAACACTAACACTAACTCTAAACCTAACCCTAACGATAAGCCTAACCTGAATCATAATACCTACCCTAACATGAACCATAACCCTAAACCTAACCTGAAACTGAACCGTAACCATAACCTTAACTCTAACCCTAAACCTAACATGAACCCTAACCCTAATCCTAACTGGAACCCAACCATAACCCTAACCCTAACTCTAACAGTAACCCTAAACCTAACCAGAAACCTAACCATGACCCTAAACGTAACCCTAATCCGAACATAACTTTAATTCTAACCCAAACCCAACCCTAACCCTAAGCCAACAGAAACCCTAACGGTAAACCTAAACCTAACCGGAAGATTAACTGTAACCTTAACATGAACCCTAACCCAAAACCTAGCCCTAACCCTAACCCTAAAACTACCCAAACCAAAGACCTAACCCTAATACTAATATGACACTAGTACTAACCCTAACACTAACCCTATCCCTAAGCCTAACCCTAAAACTAACCCTAACACTAAGCCAGACGCTCACCCTTAACCCTAATCTGAACCTTAACCCTAACTCTAATACTAACCCGGACGCTACCAGTAACCCTAAGCCAAACCCTAACCTTAACCCAATACCTAACCTGAATCCTAACCCTAAACCGAAACCTAACGCTAATCCTCTCCCTAAACGTAACCCAACCCTTAAAAAGATCCCAAACACTATCCATAACAAGAAGCGTAACCTGACAGAAAACTTAACAATAACCCGATCCTGAACCCAAAGCCTAACCCTAACACTGACCTGAAACTTAACCTTGACCCTAACAGTAGCTGTAAAACTAACCCTAAACTCTAACCATAACCATAACCCTAAACCGAACCCGTACCCGAACCCTAACCTTAAACTTAACACTGACTCTCACCCGCGCCATACCCCAAACTCCAAACCCTAACCCTCACCGTAACCCTAACCCGAACCTGTACCCGAATCATAACACTAACCCTAACTGGAACCATAAAAGAAACCCTAACCCTAACCATAACTCCAACCCTAACCCTAACACTATCCTTAATGCTAACCCTAACCTGAACCCTAGCCCTAAACCTAACCTGAAATCTAACCCTAACCTGAACCTTAACCCTAACCCAAACCCCAACCAGAACCCTATATCTAACCTTAACCAGAACCTAATAATAACCCTAACCTAACCTTAACTGTAACCCTAACACTAACCTAATCCTAACACTAACACTAACCCTAAACAGAACCCAACACTAACCATAACCTAAATAGAATCCAACACTAACCATAACCCTGGCCCTAAACCCAACCAATAACCTAACCTGAACCTAACTCGAAACCTAAATCTAACCCTAACCCTAAGCCAATCATAACCCTAAACCCAACCCCAACTCCAAGCCTATTCCTAACCTAACCCAAACCCAAACATAACTTAACCTGAACCCTAACTCTAAGACTAACTATAACCCTAACCGAACCCGAACCCAAACACTAAGCGAAACATGAACCCTAACCCGAACCTGAACCCTAACCTGAACCCAAACACGAAAGTTAACCCTATCCATAACCCGAAACTGAAATCCAACCCTAACCAAAACCCTAAACCTAACACTAACCCTAACCCTATCCCTAACCTGAACCCTAACAATAACTCTAACTGGAACGCAACCATAACCCTAACCCTAACAGTAACACTAACCCTAACACTTACCCTACCACAAACCCAAACCTAGCCGTAACCCAAGTCCTAACTCTAACCCTAACCATAACCTGAAACCTAAAGCTAACAAGAACCTGAAACCTAAACCTGACCCTAACCCTAATTGTAACCCTAACCAGAACCCTAAACCTAACCCTAATCTGAATCCTAACCTGACACTAACCCTAACCCTAACATGAGTGCAAACCCGAACACTAACCCTAAACCTAACCCGAACCCTGAACTTCACACTGACAGGAATCCTAACCCTAACCCTAACATGAACCCAAACTCTAATGCTAACCATAACCCTCACCCTACCCATAACCCAAACTGGAGTCTTAACTCTAACCCGAACCTGAACCATTATACAATTACTAACTCTAACCCGAACACTGAGCCTAACCCTAAACCTAACCTGAACCCTAACACTAACATGAACCCTAACACTAAAATTAACCCTAACCCTAACCCGAACTTTAAACCTGACCCTAACACTAGCTGTAACCCTCACCCTAAACATTAACCGTAACACTGAACCTAAACCGAATCCATACCAGAACCCTAACCCTAACCCTTATCGGAACCCTAACAAACACCATAACCCTAAACAATGCCAGCTCTAACTTGAACCTTAGCACTAACCCTAACACTAAGCCACACCTAACCTAATACTAACCTGAAACCTCACCCTAACCCGAACCCTAAACCTAACCCTAATCTGAATCCTAACTCTAACCTGAACCCGAAACCTAAAACTAACCCTAATCCCAAACAGAACCCTAAGACTAACGCTAACTCTAACCGAACTCAAATATAAACCTAACTGGAACCTGAAGCCTAAAACTAACTACAACCCTAAACCTAATCTGAACCCTAAACCTAACCCTAACTCAATCTCTTACCCGAATCCAACTCCTTACACTAACCCTAATGCTAACCTTCACCTGAACTCTAACCCAACATGAACGCTAAACCTAACCATAACCCTAACCCGACTCAAACCCTATACCTACTCCTAACCCAAAACTGAACCCAAGCCCTAACCCTAACTCTAACCCTAACACTAACCTGAAACATAACCATAACCTAACATGAACTCTAAAGTAAAACCTAACCCTAGCCCTAAATGGAACCCAACCATAACCCTAAGCTTAACCCTAACAGTAACCCTAACACTAACAGTAACTCTACCACGAACCCAAACATAACCATAACCAAAGCACTATGCCTAACCAAACCTTATTCCTAAACCTAACACTAACCAGAACCTGAGCCCAGAACCTGACCCTAACCTTGAACATAACCCTAAAACGAATCCTAAACCTAACTCTAACCCGATGCCTAACCTGACCATAAAACTAACCCTAACTGATCTCGAACCCTAAATCGAACCCTAACCCTAAGCCGAACTTTAACCCTTACCCTAACAGGAACCCTAACCCTAACCCGAACCCAAACCATAATGCTAACCATAACACTAACCCTAAAGCTAAACCAAACCCTAACCCAAAAGTGATCCTGAACCCACTCCCTATCCCTAATTCTAACCCAAACATTAACCCTAAACCTAACCCTAACCCGAACTCGAACACAAACCCGACCCTAAACTGAACCCTAACCCTAACCCTAACCGAATCCTAACCAGAACACTAACGGAACCCTAACTGGAACCCAACCAGAACCCTAACCCTAGCCCTAACCCTAACCCTAACGGTAACCCGAACCTTAACCCTAACCACACCCCAACCATTAACCTAAGCCTAACCTAACAGTAAACCTAACCCTAGCCCTAGCCCTTACCCAAACACTAAACCTAACCCAAACCGGAACCTGAACACTAACCCTAAACTGAATCCCTTCCTGAAGCCTAACCCTAAACCTAAACCAAACCCTAAACCAAAACCTAACACTAACCCAAACCAAAATCCTAACCTAACCCTAAACTTAATCCCAAACCTAAACCAATCCATAACCCTAATGCTAATCTGAAGTCTAACTCGACCCTAACCCTAAAGCTAACCCCAACCATAACACTAGCACTGAACCGAACCCATACTCGAAACCTAACCCTAACACTAACCAGAAACCTAACCCTAACCCTAACTCTAACCTTACCATAACCTGAAACCTAGACCTAACACTAACCTGAACCCTAACGCCAACCCTAACACTAATCGGATCCCAAGCATAATGCTAACCCTAACCCTAACGGTAACCGTAACACCAATATAAACCTAACTCGAAATCTAACCTTAACCCTAACCATAACCTTCATCCTAACCCTAACCCTCACACTAAACACTAACTCTAAACCTAACCCGAACCCATACCCAAACCCTAACACTAACACTAACCAGAACCCTATTAACCCCAAACCCAACCATAACTCCAACTCTAACCTTAACCCTAACCCTAACATGAACCCTAACCCTAAACATAACCCTAACTCTAACCCTAAACTTAACCCTAACCTGAACCGTAACCCTAACCCTAACCCTGAAACAAACCCGTACCGGAATCCTAACTCTAACCCTAACCCAATCCCTAACTGTTACCCTAACACGAACCCTAACAATAACCCTAACCTGAACCCGAACCCTAAACCTAACCCTAACCCTAACCATAACCATAACCGGAATTGGGATCAGGTTAGGGTTAGTGTTATGGTCGGGGTAGGTTTGGGGTTAGGGTTAAGGTTACGGTTCAGTTTAGGGCAAGGGTTAGGGTTAGGGTTAGTGTTAGGGTTACGGTTAGGGTTAGTGTTAGGGTTACAGTTAGAGTTAGACTTAGGGTTATTGTTGGGTTCTGGTTAGGGTTCGGGTTAGGTTTAGGTTCAGGGTTAAGTTTATGGTCAGGTTAAGGTTTGGGTTATTGTTAGATTTAGGGTTGGAGTTAGAGTTTGGGTTAGGGTTTTGGTTAGGGTTCTGGTTAGGTTAGGGAGAGGCTTCGGGTACAGCTTTGGAATAGGGTTAGCGTTAGGGTTAGGGTTTAGAGTTAGTGTTACAGTTGGGGTTAGTGTCAGGGGTAGTGTTGTTAGGGTTAGGGTTAGGGTTCATGTTAAGATTTGAGTTAGGGTTAGGTTTCAGGTTCTGTTTATGGATGGGTTCTGGTTAGGGTTAGGGTTAGGGTTAGTGTTGAGTTAGGGTTAGGTTTAGAATCTGATTATGGTTAGGGTTTGGGTACTGAATAGGGTTAAGGTTAGGGATAGGTTCGGATTAGGGTTAGGGTTAGCGTTACTGCTAGGCTTAGGGTTAGGGTTAGATTTAGCATTAGGGTTAGGGTTAGGGATAGTGTTAGGTTTAGGTTCTCTTTAGGGTTAGAGTTAGTGTTACTGTTAGTGGTTGATTATGGTTAAGTTTTGGGTTAGTGTTTTGGTCCGGTTTAGGGTCAGGCTTAGGGTTACTTTTAGGGTTAGGGTTAGGGTTATGGTTGGGTTCCGGTTATGGTTAGGGTGAGTTTTTATGTTAGGGTTCGGGTTAGGGTTAGTATTAGGGTTCGTGTTAGGGTTTAGTGTTCAGTTAGGCTTAGGGTTGGTGTTCGGGTTAGGGTTAGGGTTATGGCTAAGTTTCCGGCTTGGGTTAGAGTTTGGCTTCGGGTTAGGGTTAGGGTTAGGTTTAGGGTAGAGTTAGGGTTCGGGTTAGGGTTAGGGTTCTGGTTCTTGTTAGGGTCCTTTTTAGGGTGAGCCTCAGGTTAGGCTTCGTTTTATGGTTAGGTTTAGGTTCGGGTTAGGCTTTGGGTTAGAGTTAGGGTTAGGGTTACGGCTCGGGTTCTGGTTAGTGTTCGGGTTAGGTTACAGGTTAGGGTAATGGTAAAAGTTAGGGTTAGGGTTGGGGTCAGTTTTAAGGTTAGGGTTAGAGTTCGGATTAGGGTTAGAGTGTGGGTTAGGGTTTTGGTTAGGGGTACTGGTAGGGTTTGTGTTGGATCAGTGTTATGGTTAAGGTTTGGGTTATGGTTAGGGTTAGGGTCGTGTTAGGGTTAGGGTTAGGGTTTGGGTTCGTGTTAGGGTTCGGGTTTGAGTTAGTCATTAGGTTTAGGGTTAGGTTTAGGGTTAGGGTTAGCATTAGGGTTGGGGTTAGGTCTTGGGTTCAAGTTAGTGTTAGGTTTCAGGTTATGTTGAAGGCTATGGTTAGGGTAATGCTTAGACTTCGGGTTCCTTTTTAGGGTTAGTGTTAGGGTTAGGTTTAGGGTTAGGGGTCGTGTATTGGTTAGGGTTAGGGTTAGGTTTAGTGTTAGGGTTTGGGTTCGGGTTCTGGTCAGTGTTAGGTTAGGGTTAGTGTCCATGTTCGTGTTAGGGTTCAGTTTCATGTTAGGGTTTAGGTTATGGTTAGGGCTGGTTTGGGTTAGGCTTATGGTTCAGGTTCAGGTTAGGGTTAGGTTTGGGTTGGGTTAGGTTAGGATTAAGCTTAGGGTTGGTTTGGGATTATTATTAGGGTTAGGTTTAGGGTTCAGGTTTGGCTCAGGGTTCGGGTGACGTTTAAGTTTAGGATTAGTGTCAGGGCTTGGGTTCGGGATTTGGTTAAAGTTATGCTCCAGGTTAGGGTTAGGGTTAGGGTTAGTGTGCAGGTTAAGGTTAAGTTTAGGGTTCAGATTCTGGATCGGGTTTGGATTAGGGTTAGGTCCAGGTTAGGCTTCAAGTTATGTTTAGAGTTGAGGTTCAGGTTATGGTTTGGGTTAGGACTAGGGTTCAGTTTAGGGGTACAGTCTGGTTAGGGTTAGGTTTAGGTTCCTGGTTAGTGTTACGGTTAGGGTTAATGTTAGGGTTATGGTTAGGGTTAGGGTTAGGATTCGTGTTAGTATTTGGAATTTGATTAGGATTAGCGTTCGGATTCAGATTCAGGTTAGGTTTAGGGTTAGGTTTAGTATTCGGTTTCACAGTAGGGGTAGTGTTAGTGTTCAGGTTAGGTTTAGGGTTAGTGTTAGGGCTAAGATTATTGTAATGTTTGGGGTTGGATTTGGGTTAGAGTTTCTGTTAGCAATAGGGTTAGGGCTGTGGTTGGCTTCCAGTTAGGGTTAGTGTTATTTTTCGGATAAGGGTTTGAATTATGTTTAGGTTTATGGTCAGTATTAGGGTTAGGGTTAGGGTTTAGGTTAGGCTTATGCTTATGGTTCAGATTAGAGTTAGGATTAGGTTCAGGGCTAGGGTTAGGTTTGGGGTTCGGGTTAGGGTTAGGGTTCGGATATGGGTTCAGTTTAGCGTTAGGGTTAAGGTTAGGTATTAGGGTAGTCTCATGAGTAGGGTTAGTGTTACAGTTTGGATTGGGGTTAAGAATGAGTTTCGGGATTGGGTTAGGCTTAGAGTTTGGGTCACGTTAGGCTTCGGGTTTGGGTTAGGGTCAGGGTTCAGCTTAGGGTTAAGGTTAGTTTTAGTTTTCGGGTTACGTTTAGGGTTAGATTTAGGTTAACGTTTATGATCGGGTTACTGTTTGGGTTGAATTTGGATTAGGGTTAGGCTTAGGGTTAGGTTTAGGGTTAGGGAAAGGTTTCGGGTTACGTTTCGAGTTCAGGTAAGTTTACGGTCAGGGTTGAGTTTAGGGTTAAGGTTCAGGTTATGGTTAGGTTTAGGGTTCAGATTAGTGTTAGGGTTACGGTTAAGGTTTGGTTAGGTTAGTGTTGGGGTTAGGGTTAGGGTTTTGGTTAGGTTTAGGGTTAGGGTTCATGTACCAGTTCAATTTAGGCTTAGAATTAGAGTTATGGTTTATGGTTACGCTTAGCGTTAGGGGTAGTGTTGCGGTTAGGGTTTGGTTTAGGTTTAGGTTTAGGGTTAGGGTTAGGGTTTGGGTTAGGATTAGGGTGAGGGTTAGGTTTCAGATTGGGGATCGGGTTAGAGTTAGGTTTAGTGTTAGGTTAGGCTTGAGGTTAGGGTTAGGTTTAGTGTTCTGGTTAGGGTTTAGTTAAGCTTATGGTTAGGTTTAAGATTAGAGTTAGGGTTATGGTCAGGGCTAGGTTCATGATTTGTGTTTGGGTGATGGTTAGGATTAGTGTTGGGTCGGGTTAGGGTTAGGGCTAGGGTTCGAGTTAGTCTTAGGGTTAAGCTTTGGGTTTGGGTTAGGGTTAGGTTTAGGGTTACGGTTCAGGTTTGTGTTAGAATTAGGGTTCGCGTTCGAGTTATGGTTAGGCTGAGGGTGCGGGTTAGTTTTAGGGTTCAGGTTCAGGTTGGATTTAGTGTTAGGGTTAGTGCTAGGGTTGGGTTAGGCTTAGGTTTAGAGTTAGGGTTAGGGTTACTG
Organism: Ceratotherium simum simum; assembly: GCF_057802395.1. Lineage (NCBI taxonomy): Eukaryota > Metazoa > Chordata > Mammalia > Perissodactyla > Rhinocerotidae > Ceratotherium > Ceratotherium simum. The sequence continues at coordinate 35,860,122 of NC_141930.1, forward strand.
TTACGGTTATGGGGAGTGTTATGGTTGTGTTCCAGATAGGGTTAGGGTTAGGGTTCAGGTTAGGGTTAAGTTTAGGCTCTGGGTTAGCGTTAGTTTTAGGGTTAGGTTAGGTTTAGGGTTCGGGTTAGGCTTAGGGTTCAGGTTAGGTTTACGGTCGGGTTAGGCTTCCCCTTAGAGTTAAGGTTTGGGTTAGGTTTAGGCTTAGGTTTAGGTTTCGGGTTTGTGTTAGGGATAGGGTTAGGGTTAGCAATAGGGTGAGCCTTGAGTCAGGGTTGGGGTTAGGGTTAGTTTTAGGGTTAAGGTTAGGAATCGTTTTAGGTTCGGGTTAACTTTAGGGTTTGGGTTAGGCTTAGTGTTAGGGTTCAGGTTGGGTTTCGGGTTACCATTTGGTTTAAGGTTGATTTTAGTGTTAGGGTTAGGGTTTGTTTTAGGATTTCAATTCTGGTTGGGTCTAGGGTTAGGGTTAGGGTTATGTTTCAGGTAGAGTTCGGGTTAGGGTTAGGTTTAGGATTCAGGTTCGGTTCGGGTAAGGGTTCGGGTTTGGGTTAGGGTTATTTTTAGGGTTCGGATCCTGGTTGTGGTTTGGGTTAGGGTTGGGGTTTTGGTTAGTATTCAGGTTCATGTTAGGTTTAGGATTAGGTTTGGGTTTGGGTTTTGGTTAGGGTTACGGTTCGGGTTCTGGTTACTGTTAGGGTTTGTGTTCGAGAAAGGGTTAGGTTTCAAGTTAGGGTTTGGTTGAGGATTAGTGTTCAAATTAGGATTAGCCTTAACGTTCGTGTTAGTGTTAGTGTGAGCATTCACCTTAGGGTTAGGGTTAGGGTTAATTTTAGGGTTCGGGTTAAGTTTACGGTTCGTGTAAGTATAAGGGTTAGGGTTCCAGTTAGTTTTAGTTTTAGGTTAAGTGTTACGGTTAGTGCCTGGATTAGTTATAGTGTCCGAGTTCTGATTCAGGATCTGTTTAGTGTTAGGGATATGGTGTGGTTAGTTTTCAGGTTGGGCTAGAGTTAGGGTTAGGGTTAGGGTTAGGGTTCGGGTTAGGGTTAGGGTTAGGCTTCAGTTAGGGTTAGGGTTAGTTTTCAGATTAGGGTCAAGGTTATGGCCCAGGTTAATGCTAGGGTTAGGATTAGTGTTAGTTTTAGTGTTAGGGTTAGTTTTAGGATTAGTGTTAGTGTTCGGATTAGGGGTAGTTTTAGGGGTCAAGTGCGGGTTAGTTTTAGTATTCGTTTTGAGATTTGGGTTAGGGTTTGGTTTAGGTTTAGCATTATGGTTAGTGCTAGTGTTAGTGTTAGGGTTGGGTTCGGGTTAGTGTTTGGTTTCAGGTTCACGTTCGGGTTGAGGTTAAGGTTAGGTTTTGTGTTAGTCTTAAGTTTGGGGTTAGGATTATGGTTAGGGTTAGGTTTAGGGTTAAGGTTAGTGTTCCAATTAGGGTTAGAGTTGAGGTTTGTGTTCAGATTAGGTTTAGGCTCAGCTTTAGGTTTTGTGTTTGATTTAGGTTAGAGCTTGGGTTAGTGTTAGAGTTGTGTTCATGTTATGGTTAGCTTTAGGATTCTGATTAGGTTTTGGTTCAGAGTTGGGCTTAGTTTTCTGGTTAGGGTTAGGGTTAGTGTTAGGGTTACTGTTAGCATTAGGGTTAGGGTTGTGGTTGGGTTCCAGTGAGCATTAGCATTAGGTTTTGTGTAATGTTTCGAGTTAGGGTTAGATTTAGAATTAGGGTTAAGTTTGGGTTTCAGGTTAAGGTTACATTTAAGGTTCAGGCTAGGGTTCGGGTTAGGTTTAGGCTTAGGATTAGGTTTGGGGTTATGATTAGGTTTAGGGTCAGTGTTCTGGTTAGAGTTTGGGTTAGGCTTTGGGTATGGGTTCGAATTAGGTTTAGGCATAAGGGTGGGGTTTAACATTAGGGTTAGGGTTATGGGTAGTGTTAGGGTTAGGGTTCTGGTTAGGGTTATCTTTCACTTTCGGGATCAGGTTAGACCCTAGGGTTCGGCTTCACATTAGGGTTAGGGTCAGGGTTTGGGTTAAGGTTTGTGTTAGTGTTAGACTTGGGGTTTGTTTTAGTGTTCCGTTTATGTTTAGGGTTAGGGTTATGTTTAGCATTGGATCGGGTTACGGTTCAGGCTCGAGTTTGGTTTATTGTTGCGGTTAGGTTTAGGTTTCAGTTTAGGGAAAGGGTTCAGTTTGGTTACAGTTCAGCTTAGCATTAGAATTAGGGTTCAGGTTTGGGTTAGGCTTAGGGTTTGGGCTAGTTTTAGGGTCAGATTATGTTTCTGGTTAGGGTCAGTGTTTGGGTTAGTGCTAGGCTTAGGGTTAGGTTTTGGGTCTGGTTTAGGTTTAGGTTTAGCGTTAGGGTTTGGGTTAACGTTATGGTTATGGTTAGGGTTAGGGGTAGATTTAGCGTTGAGTTTAGGTCTGAGTTAGGGTTAGGGTTAGGTTTGGGGTTAAGTTACGGGTTCAGGTTAGAGTTAGGGTTAGGATTAGTGTTACGGTTTGGGTTAGAGTTAGGATTAGGATTAGAGTTATGGTTGGGGTTCAACTTAGGTTTATGGTTAAAGTTGGTGTTAGGTTTAGGGTTCAGGTTAGGGTTAGGTTTGGGTTAGGGTTAGTGTTAGCTTTCGGTTTAGGTTTCAGGTTATGGTCAGTTTTAGGGTTCGGGTTCAGGTTAGTGTTAGGATTCGGGTTCGGGTTTGAGTTAGGGTCAGGTTTAGGGTTAGGGTTAGTGTAGGGTTCGGGTTAGGGTTAGGGTTCTGGTTCTGGTTTTGGTTATGGTTCAGGTTCCAGTTAGTGTTAGGGTTAGTTTTAGGGTTTGGGGTCAAGTTAGGGTTAGGGTTCAGGTTAGGGTTAGGGTTAGGTTTAGGTTTAGGATGAGTATTGTGTTTGGGTTCGATTACGGTTACTGTTCAGGTTCTGTTTAAAGTTAGGGTTCATGTTCGGGAAAGGGTTAGGGTTCTGGTTAGGGTTCAGTATAGGGTTAGTGTTCGGATTAGGGTTAGGGTTAGGGTGTGGCTTAATTTTATGGTTAGGTTTCATGTTATGGTTAGGGTTAGCATTAGGTTTAGGGTTCGGGTTCAGGTTAGGGTTAAGGTTACGGTTCATGTTAGGATTAGAGTTAGGGTTAGGGTGTAGGTTGGGGTAGTGTTTGTGTTATGGTAAGGGTTAGGGTTCCGGTTAGGGTTAGGGTTAAGTTTAATGTTATGGTCAGTCTTCCGATTAGTGTTAGTGTCAGGATTTGGATTCAGGATCTGTTTAGGGTTAGGCTTATGGTTGGGTTAGGCTTCTGGTTAGGGTAGGGTTAGTTTTAGGATTAGAGTTAGGGTTAGAGTTCGGTTTAGGGTTACTGTTATGTTAGGGTTAGGGTTGTGGTAGGGTTCTAGTCAGAGATAGTGTTAGTTTTCGGGTAAGGGTTCAATTTAGGGTTAGGTTTAGGGTTGGGGTTAGGGTTAGAGTTAGAGTTCAGGTTAAGTTTACAATTAGGGTTCAGGTTGGAGTTAGGGTTAGGGTTAGTGTTAGGGTTTTTTTTGTGTTCAGCTTAGTGCTAGAGTCACTGTTCTGGTTAGGGTTATGGTTAGGGTTCGGGTACAAGTTTGAATTAGGGTTAGGGTTAATGTTGAGCTTAGGGTTACGGTTAGTGTTACAGGTAGGGTTATGGTTTGGGTTAGGGTTAGGCTTCAGGTTCGGGATCAGGTCAGGCTTAGGGTTAGGGTCAGGTTAGGCTGCTGTTTAGGGTTAGTGTCTGGGTTCAGGTTAGGTTTTGCGTAAGGGTTAGGGTTAATTTTATGGTTATTGTTCAGGCTAGGGTTAGGGTAGGTTTAGATTTAGGAGTGGGATCGGGTTAGGCTTCAGGTTATGGTTCAGGTTAGTGTTAGGTATAGGGTTAGGGTTAAGTTTCAGGCTAGGGAAAGGGTTCAGGTTATGGTTAATGTTCAGGTTAGTGTTAGGATTATAGACTATTTGGGGTTAGACTTAAGGTTTGTGTTAGGTTTAGGGTCAGGTTATGCTTCTGGTTAGTGTTAGGGTTTGGGGTTAAGATTAGGCTTAGGGTTATGTTTCGGGTTTGGGTTAGTGTTAGGCTTAGCGTTGTGTTTTGGGTTAAGTTTAGGGCTAGGGTTAGGAGTAGGGTTAGCGTTGAGTTCTGGTTGGGGTTATAGTTTGGGTTCAGTTAGGTTTAGGATTAGGGTTAGATTTAGGTTTTATGTTAGGTTTAGGATTCTGGTTAGAGTCAGGGTTAGGATTAGGGTTAGGGTTAGGGTTCTGGTTCAACTTAGATTTAAGGTTAAAGTTAGGATTTGGTTTGGGGTTCGGGTTAGGGTTACGGTTCTGTTTAGGGTTAGTGTAAGGGTTCGGGTTAGGTTTCGGGTTAGGATCATTTTTAGGGTTCTGGTTAGGGTTAGGGTGTGTGTTAGGGTAAGGGTTAGGGGTCGAATATGTTTAGGGTTACAGTTAGGGTTTGGGTTAGTGTTAATGTTAGAGTTAGTCTTAGGGTTAGGTTTAGGTCTAGGGTTCGCTTTAAGGTTAGTGTTAGTGTTGGGATTAGGGACAGAGTTAGGGTTCGGGATCTGATTAGGTTTAGATTTAGTATTAGGGTTCAGGTTAGTGTTAGGGATAGGGCTAGGTCTAATGTTATTGCTGTGTTTGGGTTAGGGTTAGGGACAGGGTTCTGGTTAGGGTAAGGTTTAGGGATAGGGTTGGTTTGGTGTTAGGTTTAGAATTGGGGTTAGGGTTATGATTCAGGTTAGTGTTAGGGTTAAGGTTAGTCTTAGATTTAGGGTTAGGGTTGGGGATAGGTTTAGGGTTCAGGTTAGAGTTAGGGCTAGGGTTAGGATTGGTGTTAAGGTTGGGCATAGGGTTAGTGTTACGGTTAGGGTTCTGGTTAGGTTTAGGTTTAGGGTTAGGGTTATGTTTGGGATTAGGGTTAAGGTTATGGCTCTGGTTAGGGGTAGGTTTAAGGTGCAGGTATGTGTTCCGTTTAGGCTTAGTTTTAGCTTTAGAGTTTAAAGTTAGGGTTAAAATTAGCTGTAGGGTTAGGGTTAGGTTTTGGGTTCGGGTTAGGCTTAGGTCTAGGTTTCGGGTTCGGGTTCAGCTTAGTGTTCATGTTAGGCTTTGGGTTAGTGTTAGAGTTCGGGTTCAGGTTCAGATTAACGTTAGGGTTAGGGTTATGTTAGTGTTAGGGTTACTGTTAGGGCTAGGGTCAGGACTATGTTTAATATTAGTGTTAAAATTTGCTTAGGTCACAGTTACGTTGAAGGCGCAATGTAAGCATGCTATTAGGTTTAAGGCTAGTGTTAGTGTTACGGTTTCGGATAGGCTTAGGATTAGGGCTAAAAATGGGTTAGGTTTAGTGTTACAAACCCTAACACTAGCCCTAAAACTAATGCTAAATTTAATTTTAACGTGAAGCCTAATTCTCACCCTAGGTTTGCCCTAACCCTAACCCTAACCCTAACCAAAGCCCTAGAACTAAACTTATCTCAAACCCTAACTTTAACACTAACCCTAACACTAACCCTACACTTACCTCTACCCTCACACTATGCATACCAGTAATCCTAAAACTTACGCTTACCGTAACCCAACCCTAAACCCAACACTAACCCTAACCCTGACAGTATCCAAGCCCTAGCACTAAGCCTAAGCCTAACCTTATCCCTAACACTGACTCTAGCCCAGCTGTACCCTAACCCCAGAACTAGCCCTAGCCCTAGCCCTCACCTTAACTGTAACCCTACCCCTACCACTTGTCCTAGAACTAGCCCTAACCCAGCCCTACACCTGAAACTAATCCTAGCCATAGCCCTAACCCTAAAACCCAGACCTATTTCTGGCCACAGCCCTAACAGTATCCCCAAACCTTGCTGTGGCCCATACTTTAACCCTAACACTAATCCTATCCCTAACTCCAGCACAAACACTAAGGCTAACACTAACCCTAACATTAACCCTAAACCTAAGACTAATCCAATCCTAAACCCGATCCTAACCATAACCCAAACACTATTCCTATCCCTAAGCATAAACCTAAGCTTAACACAACACTAACCTATACCCCACCACTCCCCCTAACCATAAAACTAACTCTAACACTAAACAAGACCTAACCTAACCCTAAACCTATCCATAACCCTAACACTAATCCTAACCCTACCCTACACCTAACTCTAACCATAAGCAGAACCCCAATGCCAGAACAAACACTAATATTAACCATAACACTAACAATAACACTAAAACTAGACATCCCTCACACTTAAACTTACCCTTATCTTTAACCCTAAACCTAACACTAACCCTAGCCCTAATCCAACCCCTACCACTACCCCAGAACCTAATCATAGCCCTAAAACTAACCCTAACACTAACCCTTACTCTAACCCAACCATAACCCAGACCCTAAGCCTAAGCCTAATTCTAGACCTAGTCCTAACACAAACCATTGCCCTCGCTCCAACAATAATACTAACCCTATAGGTAACCCTAAGCCAAAGCCAAACCATAACCCTCATGGTAACCTTAACCCAAACCTAATCCTAACCCTAACACCAGCCCTATCCCTGACCTTGTTGCTCAGCCTAACACTAGGCCTAAAGAAACACTAGCACTACACATAACACTAACCCTAATGAGAGCAGTAACCCTAACCCTAGCTCTAGCCCTAGCCATAACTCTAAAACTAACCATAACCCTCCACCCAAGCTCTAACTCTAAAACAAATCCCAGCCCTAGAACTGACCCTCACCGTAGCCCTAACCATAAACATATCATTAAACCTAACCTTACCTCTAGCCCTAACCCTAAACTTAACCCTAACTATAGACCTAACCCTAGCCCTAACAATAACCCTAGCCCTGTCCATAGCCCTAGACCTAATGTTAACTCTAACACTAGCACTATCCCTAACCTTAGCAATAACACTAACGTTAACCCTAACCATAGCCCTAAACCCAACCCTAGCCCTAGTCCTAACCCTAACCCTAAGCCTAGCCCTAACCCTAACACTTGCCGTAAATGAAACACTAACATTGACTGTAACCCTAACGTAGCACTAACCTTAACCGTAGCCCTAAAACTACCCCTAACCCAAACCCTAACCATAACCCACTCTAACCCTAGTCTTAATCTTATCCCTAAATCTAGACCTAACATTAGCCCTAACACTAAACCTTGCCCTAATGAGAACTCTAGCCCTAACCCAAACCCTAATGCTAAACCTACCCCTAACTCTCACCATAACAGTAACCGTAACCCAACCCGAGACCTAACTCTAACCCTATCCCTAGGCATAACCCAAACACTAGCTCTAACCCAAACACTAACCCTAGCCCTAACCGTAACCCTACAAGTACCCCACCCCAAACCCAAACACTAATCTAACACGTCCCACTACCCCTACCTCTAAACCTAACCCAACTCTAACCCTAACCCTAACCCTAAACAAAAGCTAACACTAACCCTAACCCTAATGCTAACACTAATCCTAACCTGAACCCTAATTCTCACCCTAGCCCTAGCCCTACCCCTCCACCTACCCCTAACCCTACCCTAAAACTAAACCTAAACAAACGCCTACAACAACCCCCACCGCTACCCCTAACACCAAGCATAACCCAAACCTAATCCTAACCCTAAAAATAATCCTAGCCCTAGCTCTAATCTTAACCCTAGCCCTAGTTCTAACACTAACCATAACCTTAGAGATAATCCTAAACCGAGCACTATCCCTAGCCCTAACCTTAATCATATCCCTAACCATAACCAAAAACATAACCCTAACCTTAAACCTAACCGTAATCCACCCAACACCTATGCCTACGTCTAACTCTAACCTTAACACTTACACTAACTTTAAATGTAGCCTATACGTAACCCCAAAGTTAGCCATAACCCTATCCTTAGCCATAAACCTAACCCTAAACTTAACCATAACAACAACTCTGGCCCTAACCCTAACCCTAAGGCTAAGCCTAACCATAGCCCTAACCCTAACCCTAAATCTACTTCTAACCATAACTCTAAACCCTAACCTTAAACCAAGCCTTACACTAACCCTAGCCCTAACCCCAAACCCAACACTATCCCTAATTCTTGTCCTTATCTGACCCCTAAACCTATCCCTAACCTTAACAATAACCCTAATCCTAGCTATAATCCTAACACAAGCCCCAGCCCTAGACCTAACCCTAACTGTAACCCTAACCCTAAAACTGGGTCTAACACTTAGCCTAACACCGAACCCTAATGCTAAATGCAGCTTTAGGCCGAGTCCTAGATCTAACACTAACCCTAGCAGTAGAACTGAACCTAACCCTAGCCCAAGCCCTATTCCTAGCCCTAGACCAAGCCCTAGCCCTAACCTTCACCTAGCCCTAACTCTAGCCTTGGCCCTAATGCTAACCCTATCACAATTCCCAAATCTAACTGTACCATTACGCCTAAAATTTAACCATAACCCTACCCCTATCTGTAGCACAACCTTTACCCAGACCCTAAGACTTAACATAACACTGACTCTAACCTTCACCCAACCCTAAACCTAACCCTTATCTTAAGCCTAACAATAACCAAATCCCTAGTGTTAATACTAACACCAATCATAAGCATAATCCTAACCCTAAACCTACCCTTACTCCTAACACTAACTCTATGCCTAACCTTAACCATAACCCTAAATCCTAGCCAACCCTTACGCCTAAGTCTAACCCTAACCATAACTCTAACGCTAAACTTAAACCTAACCCTATGCCTAAGCCTAACACAACTCTGTACCTTAACACTAACCCTTACACTAACCCAACTATAACCTTAACCTTAACACTAATTCTAGCCCTAAACCTGAAGAAACCCTTGCCCTAGCCCTAACCCTAAAACCAGCCCTAGACCCATCCTTAACCCTAACCCAACCCTAGCCCTAACCCTAAGACAAACTCAAACCCTAACCCTAACTGTACCTCAGCCCTAACCCTAACCATAAACCTAACCTTAACCCTAACCATGGCTCTAACCCTAATGCCAACTACAATACTAGCCGTAACCCTAAATCTAACTCTAACCTTAAAACTAACCCTAAGCCAATTCCTTACCCATACCACTTACCTTAACCATAACCCTAACCTATCTTTACACCTACTCCTCCCTAACCATAACCCTAACCCAAACCCTACCCCACCCATAACCTTAAACCTAATTCAAACGCAACCCTAAACCCAACCCTACCACTAACCATAAAACTAACAGTAACTCACCAAACGACTGGGGCTGGAGAATGAATTCAGTTCAGGTAGCCATGGAATTAGACAGAGGGAAACTGAGAGCTTAGGTGTGGGTGTTCAAAATATTTCCTGACACATCTTTGTAGTTCATTGTTGTGGTAAACTGCACACAGTCTTATTTACTGTTGGAGCCCAGAAGTTTGCTCCTCTGGGCAGCTCACCAGGCCTCAGCCTATAGAAAAGAAGCTAGGAAACACTGCCTGGTTTCTAATGTAAAGAACTGTTCGTGTTCCACCAGGAGACCTTTTGGGCTCTTCCCTGCACTATCTGAATAGAGAAAGAGGAAGAGAAGCTTTTCTCCATCTGCACAAAGCCGGGACCTTATCTTGAGTTTGAGAGGATATGGAGGTGACTGAAAACAAAAGTGTTCCCGAGTTTGGATTTGCTTTAACAAGAACTATTGGCTGGCTTTTATGTTACAGGTCTTTATTAAAAATTGGCTACCTCTAGTGCTAAGTTCAGAGTGGAGATTTGTCAGTATAAGAGAGAAGAATCCCTTTTTGATTAAGTCAGTGAAATACAGTATTTGGGGAAATGGTTATATTTGAAGGCCACTTATTAATATTCTGTTGCCACAGTGACATCTGTTGGTAAGTGACTACTTCATACTATTCTCAATGATTTCTGTTTGAAAGACACACCCTGAGCTTGATAAATAAATGGCAAGCAATAGGATATATTGCAGCACATGGGGTAAAAGCCCATGGCCCAAAAGCCATTTGGGGTAAAACTAATTCTACCTGGGTTTGTTTTTCCAAAAGGGCCTGTCACCTGCATTGTGTATCTGCTTTCCCATGTCCCAAGGTAAAGAGTATATGCCCTTAAGATAAGGATGCAACTTCCCCCTCATTGCTATTTCCTTAAGGATAAGCATGTCTCCCTAGGCTGGGATTTGATTGCTGCAGTCATCCTGCGACCACCTAGCTGCAGACAACAGACCTGACACCAGCCATGCTCATAGAGACAGAAGACGCGCTCCCCACTGTGTCCACCAATAGCTATTGTGGCAAGGAAATCTGGCAGGGTGGATCTTGTGGCTATTGTAAAAGGGACATTTCAATCATATGTGATACATGCTCTTTGACGGTATATAACTGCTCTCTACACCCCACTTCTTCAGTGCCCTTCCTTCCTTAGGGAAGGAAGGCCCCGGGCCGTGGTCCTCAAAAGTTGGCTCATAATAAACTCACCGCAACTTTGATTTATAGATTGATTATGGATTATTTACGTCAACAAACTGATGTGCAGGAAGTAGCAAAGGCACTGTGGTATCCAAGTTGTTTGATACAAAATCTTTCCTCCCTCCTTCCCTGCTCAGGACGCCCACTCTTCATGGTGGCACCTACTTCCATGATGTGATCATTCTTCTGATCCCTCCTTTCATTCCCTTCTACAATTACTCAACAAATATTTAAACACCTACTGTATGCCAGGCTTGGGATACACTAAGGAAAAAATTTTCTAAAAAATCTCTGTCTCCACAGAGTTTGTTTTTGTTGGGTAAGAGAGATAATAGATAAGTAGGCAGGCAAGTGAATTACATAGTCTATCGTGTGATGATCTGTGTCATCAAGAAAGTAAATGACAGGCAATGGGGAGAGCTAGGGAGTGAGTGGGTTGCTACTTTAGAGAGCTCAGCGAGGCTGGAGCAAGGCCCAGAGAGAAGAGACAGGGCAGGAGGACATGCAGATGTCCCAGGGCTGCAGAGATGCTGTGGAGGGACTGTGACTCGGATGTCAGTGGGCAGTAAGAAGCCAGTGTGGCTGGAGCACAGTGAGCAAGAGGGGAAAGGCAGAGAAGGTTTGAGACATCAGGGGGGGTGAAAAGATGAAAGAAGGCCCCTGGGCCCATCACAACTATGCTGTAAGTGAAATGAACACTTTCAATGTCATTTAACTATACGTTATACAATTTAAGTAGTAAATACCTTTTGTTTTTCTATAGCCTTGTCACGTACATCAACTAAAATACTGCTAAATAGGGAATGTCTAAATTATCCCCAGGAGTGACTGCTGCATCTTGTCAGGTGTCTGGTCTGCACAGCAGTGGGGGGTGGGAGTGATGTGACTGTCAGGAGATGAACTCTAATCTTCAGGTTGCCACAACTGCTTGTGTTATGTCTCATCTGTAAAACGTGGAGGATGGAAAAGACGAGTGGTTTCCAGACTCCGATCCATGGAGCACTGGGGATTCCTGAAGGCTTTTTGTTTTTCTTCTTATGTTTGAAAACGTCGCTGCAAGCTTCATGTAGAAGAAAGCGCCCCCTAGCTTTAAAAAGTTTCCTGGACTTACAGGTGTCTCTTGTAACAGTGCTCATTGTCTCTCGTTCAAACCAGAAGGTGATTTGTCAATAGTGAGATATGGCATTTGAGACCCCCTCCTTCAAGATGGCTGAGTTGTCATCTATCATTGTACCGACTTACACTAAGTGAATAATATAAAAAGTGAATGTCTTAGCAGGTACTTTCTGGCACAAAATAGAAACTAGGAATTGAGAAAAGTAATTATGATTGATGTCTGTCAATAAGGGCATAGGGCTATTCTAATTTCAAAAGTCATTAATGGCATGAGTGTTAGTCACTGTACATATTAAATATATTGAAAAGCAGTCATGTCCTCATAACACAGAAGTGTAACTGGAAGGTAAACTGGATGTTTTTGGTACTCATGGTTACAGATATATTTTATTTAGTTTTGTTTTCTGATTGAGGAAATGAGAAAATTTATTTTTTAACATATTGACTATCTTTTTCCTTTCCAACCTAGAATCTCAATCTGCTATTTTGGAAACTCTGAAAAAAATGTTCAGAGGCTGTTCAAGAGGTAAGAAGATCTTGTTAGGGTGTCGAATCTTTTTCTCTCTTATTTGTCATAAAATTGTGAGAGACTCTGATTTATCTTCCTGTCTGCCCAGGTGGCTAGGCCACCTTGTTTCTCTAAGCCTGCAGGGGAATCCAATCATGTGGAAGGCGATGTGCTCTTCCACTTAGACTTTGCAGAGATAATCAGCCTTGACATGGAACTGAGCACATGCTTTTCAGAAGCTGCATCTTTCTCTACCCAGCCAGAGCATTGGACCTGACAAAAGCTGGATCCAGCAGAAAACTGGCCACTCTAGGAGATGTCACATGGAGATGTGCCTGGCTGGACTAATAGTCACAAGGATATGATTTTTAAAAAAATCTCTCAGAGCTTTAATAAAATCAAATAATATTCTTAAGTTGCTTTAGTAGATGAAACATTAGCTAGTGTCTTTTTAATTTCCACAGAAGCTTTTTTTTCTGTTACTAAAGAAGTCACATTTTATGTCTTTTTTTCTTGTACCAAAATGGACTCACTATAAAAAAAAAAGAAACCTGCAAGAAAGGAACAATCATATGTGATAGAAATTGTGGGTAGCAGTTGCTACTTTTTATATAAAACTATCTGTTTAATTTATTTATACTTTCTCCCAACTTTGCTTTTGACAATAACTTAGTGTTAGAAATTACCAGTAAGAAGAGGGTGTGCTCTCTTGAGGGTGGTCCAGTAGAAGTCAGGCGACTCAGACCTCAGTTCTAGGCCCAAGTCTGTTTCTGGTTAGTGTGTGACAATGTACTTAGGCTCCCCGGAACTTAGTATTCCTTTCTGTAAAGTTAAAGTATTTGATGATTTTTGAGAATTTTTCCAAATATTAAATGACTTCTCTTTTAAAAATTATCAAAAATTTTTGTGACCTTTCACTTGCCAAGAACGGATGTCCCTTCAATTATATTGATTGAAAATAAAGATCATAAAAGCATAAATTTTGTAATCTAATAAATGAATTTGCAGAAAAATGAGCCAGGAAAAAAATTTATGATCAATCAAGATATTACACTATGAAAGTAATACTGTTTGTTACAGTATATAAAATTATGACACTAAAATAGTATCTTTTTGCAGTTTGTAAGTTTATATTGTTACCCATATATCACTATTAATTTTATTATGTTTGACAAATAAATGGCAAGCAATAGGATATATTGGAGAACATGAGGAAGCCATTTGGGGTAAAACTAATTCCGGCTGGGTTTGTTTTTCCAAAAGGGCCTGTCGCCTGCATTGTGTCTCTGCTTTCCCATGTCCCAAAGAGAAGAGTAAATGCCCTTAAGATAAGGACCACTTTGTCATTTCCTTAAGGATAAGCACTTCTTGCTAGGCTAGGATTTGATTGCTGCACTCATCCTGTGACCACCCAGCTTGAGACAACAGACTTGACACCAGCCATGCCCATCAAAACAGCAGACCTGCTCCCCGCTGGTCCATCAACAGCTATTCTGGCAAGGCAACCTGGCAGGGCGATCTTGTGGCTATTATAAAAGGGGCATTGCAATCTGATGTGATACATGTTCTTTGACAGTATATAACCACTCTCTACACCCCACTTCTTCAGTGCCCTTCCTTCCTTAAGGAAGGAAGGCCCTGGGTCATGGTCTTCAAAAGTTGGCTCATAATAAACTCACCCCAATTTTGATTTATAGATTGATTATGGATTACTTATATCAACATGTTTTACAAGTAATAAAATATCTTGAAAGGAAAAAACAATAAAGCAGCAGCCCTGCATTACACAGGAAAGTTGTGCTCCCCCTGGAGGGAAAATGAGGATACGACATTGGTCGAGTACTTCATTTTATAATCGACTGGTGCCTTTCAAAAATATAGCTATTATTGTAGGAGTAAAGATACTCTTTAGAATAGTGCCACCAAACTGGTTTTCCCAGCATCTTTTTGTCAGAGCTCAGACCGAAATCAGGCTGGGGCACTTGAAGAGGCATGGTGGACTCAGCTGAGGGTTATTTAATTACTGTGAGATGATTAGCCAATAGTGAATAAGATGGAGAAATATTAAAAAGAGGTAAAGGGAAATAAAGTTGGAAATAATTAACAAAAATAGTGCCTTCAAAATATCCTCTCATTATTTTTATAGCATTTATTTTTTGAGGTATGACTAGGATAGTATGTTAGATTTTTGAAAATCCTTATCTCTGGGGCATATATTACTGAGTTCTTCATTATATATAGTAATGACAAAGAAAACCTGGACAAAAGTATTCTATACTATCGACAAGGACAAAATATGTAGAACATTGCTCTATGTATTAAGATTCCAGCTGTAATAGTCAAGATATATATTCATGTGTATAAAATTATAATTATTTTCTATTTTTCTCGGGCTGTGAACCATGGTAAAATATATAGTAATAAGCAGAAAACCTGATGAACTAGGTGATTTAAAACACCTGATGTTACAGCTTGGCCATTCAAGGGTGAAACAGATCAATTTAAATTTCACACCTTCTCCTTTCCTTGCAGCCACTGAAGTGTCTGGAAGACCGAAAACACATAAAATTATTTGAGGGCTGGCCCCGTGGCTTGGTGGTTGAGTGAGCGTGCTCCACTGCTGGCGGCCCGGGTTCGGATCCCGGGCTCACACCGACGCGCTGCTTGTCCGGCCATGCTGAGGCCGCGTCCCACATACAGCAACTAGAAGGACCTGCAGCTATGACACACAACGATCTACTGGGGCTTTGGGGGGAAAAATAAATAAATAAAATCTTTAAAATTATTTGAGAGTTAACAGTATTTGGAAGCAGTTGAGTTTAAGCCCTCAAAAATGGTGGCCCTTACTTCTGGAGCCATTGACTCTTTGTCATGTTTATTGTATAGACGAGTTCTCTTCTTAGATGATTTGTGTATGTTTCATAGAAGAGAGACAAGGCAGAAGAATTAACTATCACTCTACAATGGTTCCTTTACTGTATTACCTCATGCAATTCTTACAGTAATCCTTTAAAGTAACTATTATAATTCATATTTAACTGATAAAGAAAACCATGTTTAGGGGCCTGCCCGGTGGCGCAAGCGGTTAAGTGCGCACGCTCCGCTGTTGCGGCCTGGGGTTCGCCGGTTCGAATCCCGGGCGCGCTCCGACGCACTACTTGGCAAGCCATGTTGTGGCGGCATCCCATATAAAGTGGAGGAAGGTGGGCACGGAGGTTAGCCCAGGGCCAGTCTTCCTCAGCAAAAGAAGAGGAGGATTGACAGATGTTAGTGCAGGGCTGATCTTCCTCACACACAAAAAAAGAAAGAAAGCCATGTTTACAAAATTGATCAAGGGTAAGAGGGAATATCTCAACATCAGTGTGTTGCGTTTTCTCCACAATTCTCTCCATTGTGATAAAAATGTACTTCAATATGGGTACTCACCATCTGGCTATTTAATACCAGCTTCTGCCAACATCATTGGATGAGATGAGATGAGAAGTTTATTTCCAAAGTTATTCTATTATATTTAAAGTATGCTATTTATGAGTCATGTCAAGACATGTTTTAGAGGCATACAGAGCGACTGATTAGTTCACCTACACATTTTAAAGTTCTACTAAAACTTTCGTGTGACACATTGTGTCAATTTTGTGTCAACTTTACCAACTTTAGTGCCTCACTGTTCTTTTTTAAAAAACTCACAATTTCATTTTTCATGTAAAGCGCTTTGCTGTTTTCTTCTTAGTCACTAGATGGCAGTTCTGTATCTCTGTAAATTACCACTGCAGCAGGAAACGAGAGGTCTTAAGCCAGTTTGTTCTGTACAAATGATGAACATAGGAGGATTTCTGGTCCATCAAGGCTGCCTGTGTTATTCCGTGGCCGTAACGGGGATGTCCAGGACTGCTTAGTCAGAAGCACGAAGCAGACTCAGAAAACATCCTCTAAGTTCTTCTTCAGATGTGAGTTCAGGCACCTGTCCTCTCACCTGAGCACACTGGAGTTTATTGAATGTCATCTGACTCTTACTCGCTCCCTGTAGTTAATAAGGCTGGGAGCTCCATACCCCTAGAAAAAACACATGCCAGCAAGTCTGATGTTTAAAGCAAACACAGCTGGTGTTCGTGCGGAAGTAAAGCGAGTCAGCTACTCCTGGAGGGCTTTTATTGATGCTCCTATGGAATGAGCAAGTTTAAAATAAAACCACATTGCTTTAAACCTCACTAACTGATTATTTTCTTTTCAAGTAATATGCTGTGAAAATCTGCTATGTCTAGAAAACTATTTCATAAAACTGAAACAATTCTGTTTTTTATTCTCTGGTATTTGAAATACTATTAAAACTGTAAATCCTTTAACATGCTACAATATACAAATAGGCAAATATCAGTTATATTCTCTAAAAGTGCTTGCTCCCATGTTAAAGATTAATATATGGTAGCAAAACTGGTTACCACCCAGTTTTTAACTAATTTTTTGCTTTTTAAATCACATATAAAATTTGTGTTTTGAAGTATGTTCCTAAAACAGCATCTTTCTGATATAAATGGACTAGTTGAAAGGTAACTAGAATGAAATTTGATCTTTCAAACTCTAGCTTTGTGTAAGAATTGATAATATCAGGCAGTTGAAAGTTGGGTTTCTCAACATGATATTTATTAACTGTGAATAGCCACATCTATTACAAAGTGCTGAATAATAAAAAGAAATTAAACAATACCAGCACTCTCTTACCCCACATGTACAGTTTATATGCAAATAAATTCTCAAAGGTCAGAAAAATGCTTATGATTTCAGATAACTGGTAAAATACTATCTCATTCCAGTTTTAACCTCATCTGAAATTGACTTAAAACTCTTCTCTTAGGATCCTGCTCTGATCAGTGACCCCAGGTCCCCTCAATGCCTCATTTGATTGCAAACTTATCTGAGGAATTGAATATTCTTTTCCATTTGTTCTCTTTAAGGTATCGGTGATAGTGCTTTTTATGCAATGACCACTTGGTACAATTTATTACTAGCTTCAGAAACATCTTTACTTAGGAACAAATCAAGGAAACAGATGTGAGGAATGTGGGGTCGCCTACTTGATGGTGCTTGAGGGATTCCTCACTTGAGTCTTGGCATAGAAAAGTTTAAAGAGTAAAGCAGCATTGGTCAGATGAAAAGTGTAGTGTGGGGCATGACCGGTGGTGCAAGAGGTTAAGTGCGCGCTCTCCACTGCGGCAGCCCGGGGTTCGCTGGTTCGGATCCCGGGCGCGCACTGACGCACCGCTTGTCAAGCCATGCTGTGGCAGCATCCCCTATATACTGGAGGAAGATGGGCACAGATGTTAGCCCAGGGCCAGTCTTCCTCAGCAAAAAGAGGAAGGATTGGCAGATGTCAGCTAAGGGCTGATCTGCCTGACAAAAATAAAAAGTGTGGGGTGAACATAATTCTGAATGAATAATGATGGAGAGGTAAAAACAAGAAGACACTTGAATTGCGTTGGAAGGTGTTAGACACATCAAAAGGCTGGGGAAAAAAACATTGTTTAATGTAAGTTCCTCCTAAACTCTAAGGCAAAAAGTAATATGAATTTACATTGTAATTATAAACCACAATTCACAAGACAAGTAAACAACTAAAGTAGAAACCAGAGTAAGAAAAATATAGGTTAAAGGAGAGATCGAGAGAGATGGCTGGGGTCAGAAAACATGGCTTAGCCATCCTTGAAGTCTCCCTCAGACTCTGATCATTCTTAGCTCTCAGTAAACACTTTGACCCCATGAGCCTGGGGAGGAGAAAAGTGAGAGGTGGTTGGGAAGGGAGACAATGCAAGGATACCCTTATGGAGGCACTGACATTGAAAATCAGTGACATTTTGCCAAGGTGTTTACCATAATATATTAAAGGTTATTCTGGAAAGTTAAGGATTTTCCTGGAATGTACATTTTCATTTTATGGAAACTTCAACTAGCCCAGAGAAAGATTTAGACTTTTCAGCTTTAGAAATAAAGAGAGGGGCCGGCCCTTTGGTGCAGTGGTTAAGTGCACGCACTCCGCTTCGGCAGCCCCAGGTTCACAGGTTTGGAACCCGGGCACACACCAATGCACCACTTGTTGAGCCATGCTGTGGTGGCATTCCATATAAAGTAGAGGAAGATGCACACAGTTGTTATTCCAGGACCAATCTTCCTCAGCAAAAAGAGGAAAATTGGCATCAAAAGTTAGCTCAGGGCTGATCTTCCTCACAAAAAAAAAAAAAGAAAGAAAGAATAAAATTTCTGTCAGTTTTAATAATGAAAACCAATTAGCATCTGGGAGACAGTTGCAATTTGAGATGAGAATGTGAAGAAAGAATTAGATGTCACATGTTGTTTTTGATTTTAACTGGGGCAGTAAGGCTTTCAGGGAGAATGAAGTTCCATCTTTGCTCTATTGAGTTTGAGAAGGTGTAAAATTCATTTGTGCTGGGCAACACTGTTGACCTGTGGAGAAAGACAAATGGTTCAAGCAGCTGATCTAAAGGAACAACTGAGCTCAAAAAAGTTTTTAGCTAATAAAGGGTGCTTCTTCTCTATTTAACTTTACTGGACATCCATTGACATACATGTGCAAGGTATTTGTGGTAGGTATTGAAGGAAATAAAAAGAATTATAAGATTCTAGGCTCCTCTACATACATGACCTGGTTTGCAAGATGTAATTTGATTCTGCCAAGGTATTCAGTGTATGTTGTATTATAGAACCTTAAAAAAATAAGAATGTTATTGAGAAATTGTAATTAAGGGCAGCATCTTAGGAGAGGTGGACTAGATCAATTCCTCAAAAGGATCACTTTTGGGCTGGTGGAGGGAAGAAAGAGTGAAGATTTCAGATGGGGGAAGAGAGGAAAGATACAGAAGTAGAAAGGAACATGGCATTTGGGCATAGGGGTGGGGAGACCATGACAGGCACAGTCTTCCCGTGACTGATTGGCAGCTCAGTTTCCTCCTCCAGGAGCCCAGCACTGCTTCCCACCTCCTGGCCTCCTCCACCTGCAGACCCCAAGCCTGAACCAAGGCCTATCTTTTTTGTGTGTGTGCGAGGAGATCAGCCCTGTGGTAACATCTACCAAGCCTCCTCTTTATTTACTGAGGAAGACTGGCCCTGGGCTAACATTCCTGCTCATCTTCCTCCACTTTATATGGGACGCCACCACAGAATAGCCTGCCAAGCAGTGCGGTGGTGTGCGCCCGGGATCCGAACCGGTGAACCCCGGCACGCCTCAGTGGAGCACGCGCACTTAACAGCTTGTGCCACCGGGCCAGCCAAGACCTATCTTATCTGGATGGATGCCTCGTCTCCCAACAGGTCCCTTTACTTCCTGTCTTAATTTCTTCTAATCTTTCCTCCACAATGCTTCCAGAGTTACCTTCTAGAATCCAAATTTGCTTAAATCTGATATCTGCTTAGACTCCTTCAGTGACTGCTCAGAGCATCCGAGAGTACATTGAGATTCCTGAGCTGGACACGCAGGCTTTCCCTTGCTGTCCTCATCTTTGGCCTCATCACCCACTGTGTCCTACATGTTCGCTTTGTTCCAGCCTTAAAAATACCCCCATTTTCTGAAAGTTTTAGCATCCTTTATATCTGTCTTTTTATATGTGTTTCTTCTGCACTCCTACCCCCTTTTTTAATCAACTTAATTCCTATTTCTTAATCTAAACTCATGTCAAATGTTGCTTCCTCTTGGACACTTTCCCTGAGAGGTCTCCATCTAAAGACCCCTTTTGATGTCCTCACTCTGGGACCCTGTACTTATATACTTTTTCATAACTGTTGTTTTATTCATGTCTCATAGACAGTGAGCTCCTTAATGCTGAGACTATCCTTCTTCTTGATAAATAAATGGCAAGCAATAGGATATGAGGAAGCCATTTGGTGTAAAACTAATTGGGCCTGACCTTGTTTTTTTTTTTCCCAAAAGGGGCCTATAGCCTCTGTTCATTCATTGTATATCCACTTTAAGCAATTAACATGTCCCAAAGACAAAAGCAATGCCCTCAACATGTGAATGCAACTTCCCCCACCTTGGCATTTCCTTAAGGATAAGCATTTCTCCCTAGGCTAGGATTTGATTGCTGCACTCATCCTCTGATCACCCAACTGGAGACAACAGCCACGCCCATGGAGACAACAGACCTGATACCCACAGTGTCCATCAATCGACTTGCCAACAGGTCAATGTTGTGGTTATTGTAAAAGGGGCATTGCAATCACATGTGGTACATGCTCTTTGATGGTATATAACCACTCTTTACACCCCACTTCTTTGGAGTGCTCCATTTCTTCGAGAAAGGACTCTCCCAGGCTACACGGTCCTCAAAGGTTGGCTCATAATAAACTCACCCCAATTTTGATTTATAGGTTGGTTATGGATTATTTGCATTGACATTCTATTTGTCCGTCCAGTGTCTAAACATAGTACCTGACACCTTTGATGTACTCAGAAAATGTTTGATGAGTGAATAAGTATGTGGGAGACCACACTGGCTGGAGGTGAAGGGGCTTTTCGGGGAGTGGTAGAAAATTCGCTCACATTCCTACCATAGTGGTTGAGGCTGTGGGCTTTGGACCAGTTTGTCTGGGCACCAATCCCAGTTATTCCACTTTTAACTGGGGAACCTGTGCAAAGTATTTACTCTCTGAGCCTTAGTTTCCTCTTCTATAAAATGGCGCTCTTGAGAACTCCTGTCTCATAGGGTTTTAGTGAGATTTAAATGCATTACCTTATGTAAAGTACTTAGAAGAGCTCCTCGCACATAGTAGACTCTAAAATGTTAGCTGTTATGTTATCATTATTGCTCTTATATCTTAGCAATATTCTGGTTTTGAAAAGATGCTTTCATAATATAGTTGATCTTCAATATTTGTGGATTCCGTGTTTGCACACTTGCCCACTAGCTAAAATGTACCAGCAGCCCCCAAATCAACACTCACAGGGCTTTCATGTCCATTTGCAGAGATGCACAAAGTGGTGAAAAGTTTGATTCAGTCTATGTGCACGTTCCCAGCTGAGGGGGAACAAGGTGACGCTCTGCCCTCTTGTTTCAGCCCACACTGTAAACAAGTGTCCTTCTTGCAGTCTATTTAGTGCCTCATTTCTTATCTTTTTGTGCCTTGTGTTGGTGACTTTGCTGCTTAATATGTCCCCCATGTGTAGTGCTGCACTGTTGCCTGGTGTTCCTGAGGGCAAGAAGCTGTGACGGGCCTTTATGGAGAAATTATGTGTGTTCAACAAGCTTCTTTCAGACATGAGGTACAGTGCTGTTGGTGTGAGTTCAATGTTAATATATCAACAATATATATTAAATAAAGTGACTTTAAAGAGAAGTACACACAGAACAAGGTTATGTATTGATCAGTTGAAGAAAATGTGACTAAGGTTTGCAGGAACCTAACTCTGCATTTCCTGTAGGAGTGGTGGGTCATATTCACCTATTCAATGTTCACAGTGACTTTATAGAATGTCTCACTGTGCATAACGAGAACTGACTGTATCTTTATGTAATCCTCACACACTCCTTTATAATAGGCAGGGTAGGGAAGAGGGTGTCCATATTTTACTATTAAAGTAAGGCTATTAAAGACCTTATGAGCCAAATAGAGAATTTAAAATGTCTTGTGCTCAGCATAAGAGTCATGAGTTTTTGAGCAAGGAAGATTTATTATGAACTGATGTTTAAGGAAAAATTACCTGGCAAGAGAATGCAGTTTTGAGAGGAAGAGGGAGAACTGAGCCACAAAGGAGGACCAGCTGTTAAACTCTCCAAGTATTCCCATTGCTAGAGAGGAGATTCGGTTCTAAGGTGCTGATGTGATAAAGGAAAAGTAGCAGCCAAACAATGAAATAATAAATTTGGTAACCATATATAGGGCATAAATTAGGATGCGTTTCTCAAAGTGGGGTTCCTGGACCAGCAGCATCAGCATCACCTGGGAACTGGGCAGAAATGTAAATTCTCAGTTGCTGCTTCAGATCTGCTGAACTGGAAACTCTGGAGTGGGGCCTGGCAATCTGGGTTTCAACAAGGCCTCCAGGTGCTTCTGGTGCCCATCAAGTTTAAGAGCCAATGAATTAGAAAAATGATTCCAACACGTCAACATGCCCAGGTAAGCTGCAAGGCAGGCAGGTGGTATTTGTTTGGAGGATAAAATGTATTTTAAATTTTAGGAAAACGTAGTTCAGCTTCTGTTTCATCGTAAGGATTCCAGAGAAGCTATTTTAGCTCTCTGGTGTGAAGCTCTTTTTTCCACAATACGTTCTTCTTTAGAGAGCCCTTGGTAAGTTATTTACCACTTACCACATCTTCAGAGAGTACCTTCTTTCTTGAAATCCCCTTTCAGACTTGAAAACGTACTTTATTTTTGTGCACAATCTCCTCTATTTAAAATCTGGATTTCTCTTCCTATAGGATCATGTATGGCACATGCAGCCTTAGTGTAAATTTGGAATGCCATTGGTTTGTTCCAAAATCTTAGAATGTTTTAGAATTTAGAACCTGATGAATAAAGAATGTACATTCTTCTGTGTAGGATTCATATTTTTCAGATGTCTAGAGCTATACCAACTTGCCAGTAATGTGGTCTTAGATTTATCAGAACTTGAAAATCTGAATATAGTAGAAAATGAATCACAACTCTGATATTAACATTTACAAAATAAATGATCACAATATTAACTTACCAATAAGCACGTTCTATATTCTAGGTTCTGAAAGTATCTTGCTTACATAATAAACATGATAAAGTTTCAAAGAGGAGCCAATTAACTTTTCAGCAAAAAATTTACTTGAGTATATCTTGGCTTCCTTTATAACAGTTTTAGCCTTAATGTTACGGTAACATTTTCTTTTTCTGAGAATCAGATAATCTTGTATTTGGTGAATATTTTAATTTTTAATGGCCACTTGTATTTTGTGATATGCAAGTATTCAAACAATCTATAAGAACTAACCATTACCACCCACATATAAGATTATATATGAATGGAAGAATTCTGGCTGACGTTGTATACAATGGTTTAGCCAAAGCAGATGGCAGACTCTACTACTTACAATGATTTAGGGGTTTGAAGCAGTATTTTTAAATGCAAATAATCTCAAAATTGGTAATACATAAGGTATATTACTAACTGTGTTAACTAACCAAAATAGTTAAATTTGTTATGTTTCTTCCGTTTATAAGGTTGCATCCATTATATAGATTCTTCACAAAATTGCAAAGGTCAATTTTTCCTTTTCAAAATTTATTTATTTTAATTTTTAATAGTGAGCACTTTATTGTTGGGTAAACTGCTGCACAATTACTGTAAATGCTGAGAGTCTTTTTGAAACGTGTAAAAGTCTAACGGTAATGAAAAGTACATTTATCCAATGTCAAGTCCCTCGAGGATCTGATAGGCCTCTGTCTAGTTGTACCTTGAAGAGATGGAAGATTAAGTACCAGCACAAGACACAAGGGAACAGGCTGCCAACTTGAGGGCTTCTCACAGACCACAGAGAGCCTGGCAGACCCTTAGAGATTAAATCTGGGCTTTGTCCATGGGTGGGCCCTGAAAGGAGGATTTTGCTTAAATGACCAGAGAATAGACAACCTTTCTTCTTGATAATAAGTAATACTTACCATGTAAATTTCTTTATAAATCTCTGAATAAAATAAAATTATAACCTGTATAGAAATCGACTCTTACTGACAAGCCCCACAGCTTTCTCTAGAGAGCTCAACAGAAAATGTCTCTGCTGACTGTGAATTGGTCTTCTCTGAAAGCCAGCGAGCCCTTCACTGATAGCCCTGGATAAGGAAGGCCAGATACAATTTTTGAAGATGTTTAGCTGAATTCAGAACCAAAAATCCTACCTTCAGTTGGCTCCTCTGTGAGAATGGATGACCGGCCTTATTTCACAGGTTGGGCAGTTGAGGTTTCAGATGAGCTTAATTGCTCTGTTCCTCAGGGATGGAAAAGCTGGACTGTGACATTGATTCAGGGCTGAGATTTTGCAAGTAAATATAAGACCATAGAGGGGAATAAAGATTTCAGTAAATTGGGTTTTGTTCTCTACAGTGGAAATAATTTAAGAAGCAGATAGTCTCTCACTCCAACTTCTCTTCCTTGTTCTCTATCTGTAATATCACTGTAAAAATTCTCTCTGTAAAAATTTCAGTCTTCTTTCTTTGCAGTGTGTTTATTATCATCTTTACGAATTCTTTGACTTCACCACCTTCATGGCACCACAAAGCTAGCCATTGAGATAATATTATAGATTCAGTTTTGCAATTTCATCCTCTTATCTCTATTTCCTCTGCCATTTCTTAGTTTTAGTTCTTATTGTATCTTATGCTTGAAAACATTCGAAGCTTACAGAGTATATCAGTTCCTTATTTTCTCAACTTTTTATTATCTAAGTGCCCTCAACTGTCACTTTTTTAAAAAAAGAAGTGAAATACATAACAGAACAATATATTGTAATAAATTGACCACTTATAAAGTTAAGTTCAACCTGAAATCCCTCCCCACTTAACAGAGACCATCTTTTATAATTCACCATGTTTTAGTTTGGGCAGGGTCAGTTTATCAATGATTTTTGGATGTTTTAAAACACATGAGATAAATACAGTGTAAGGTAAAATTGTTAATCTTGCAGAATTTGTAGAATTTCCTGATGGTTAGAGAAGATGATGGTGGAGAACCTGAATCATATGAAAAGTAGTTCATTAATTAACACCTGACGGAGTTGGTTACCTTGGTAAAGATGATGATAAGACATACATGTTGAAAAGATAACTTTGCATATCAGAGTGTTGTCAGAGCCCACTGGGAAAATTCATAATGTTCTCAAATACTACAAAAAATGACCATTTTTTCATAAAAGATGTCATACATGATGGCGTCATATACTTCTGTCAGGAAATTTGCAATGAAGAAAATTAACACAAGTCATTTTAATTCTAACAATTTGTTCATGCTTACTATTAGGTTACAAAAACTTCAGAAATAAAGTGATAAGTGATGTACTTGCTTAATTTATAATTTTTTTAATAAAAAATCTTTTTCACATTTAAAAAAAATACATATTTGTATTTATTTTATGCTGAACTTATTCTTGGGCCCAAAGAATTTTTTTTAATTAACTAACACCAATTCTTTTCAAACTCTTTCAAAAAGTTGAAGAGGAGAGAATACTTCTAAAGTCATCCTATGGGGTTAGCACTACCCTGATATCCAAACCAAAGACACTAAGAGAAAAGAAAACTAGAGGTCCATATATTTGATGAATACTGACATAAAAATCCTCAATAAAATAGTAACAAACTAAATTCAGAAGCATATTAAAAGGATTATACATCATTTTTAAGGTGGTTTATTCCTGGAATACAACGATGTTTCAATATATGAAAATGAATCAATGTAATAAACCACATTAACAGAATGAAGGAAAAAACACATGATCATCTCGATGGATGCAGAAAAAGCATTTGACAAAACTAAACATGCTTTCATGTTAAAAACACTAAAAAACTCTCAGAGTAAAAGGAAGCTACTTCAACATAATAAAAGCCATGTATAGAAACCCACAGACAACATCATATTCGAGGGTGAAAGACTGAAAGTTTTTCCTCTAAGATCAGGAACAAGGCAAGAAGGCCCATTTTCACCACTTCTGTTCAACATGGTATTAGAAGTTCTAGCCAAAGTAATTAGGCAAGAAAAAGAAAGAAATAGCATCCAAATTGGAAAGGGAGAAGTAATATTATATTTGATTACAAATAATATCTTGTACGTTGAAACCCCTAAAAATTCCACCAAAATATTGTTAGAACTAATAAATTCTGCAGAGTAGTGGGACACAAAATCAACATGCAAAGAAAGTTGTTCTTCTATACATTAATAATAAGTAATCTGAAAAAGAAATTTTCAAACTTTACATTTTTATTTACAATAGCATCAAAAAGAGTAAAATACTTAAGAATCAACTTACTCAAAGAGGTAAAAATTCCAATGATGTTTTTTTGCAAAAATAGAAAAATCTATCCTAAAATTCATATGGACTCTCAAGGGACCCTGTATAGCCAAAATAATCTAGAAAAAGAACAAAGTTAGAGAACTCACACTTCCTGATTTCAAAATTTAGTACAAAGTTATCAAAACAGTGTGGTAATGGCATAAATACACACAATATACTAATGAAATAGTATAGAGAGCCCAGAAATAAACCGTTACATATATGATCAAATGATTTTTGACAAGAGTGCAAAGACCATTCATTGGAGAAAGGATAAGTTTTTCAACAAATATCACTGGGAAAACTGGATACCCACATGCAAAAGAATGAGGTTGGACCCTTACCTTACACCATATACAAAAATTAACTCAAAATGGATCAAAGATCTAAATGTTAGAGTTGAAGCTATAAAATACTTAGAAGAAAACACAGGGTAAAAGCTGCATATCATTGGGTCCAAGTGCCATTGCCAACAATGATTTCTTTAATATGATGCCAAAGACATAAGTAGCAAAAAAAAATAACAAATTGGACTTCATCAAAATGCAAAAGTTTTCTGTATCACAAGATCAAGAGAGTAAAAAGGCAAACCATGGAATGGTTGAAAATATTTGCAAATCACATATCTGATAAGGGATTACTAGAATATATAAAGAACTCCTACAACTCAACAATAAAGAAAAAACCCAATTTAAAAATGCACAAAGGACTTGAATATACATTCCTCCAAAGAAGATATAAAATGACCAGTAAACACATGAAAAGATGCTCAATGTCTCTAAATATCAGGAAAATGTGAAATAAAACCACAATAAGATACCTCTTCACACCCATTAGGATAGTTACCTTCACAAAATCAGAAAATAACAGGTGTTGACAAGGAAGTTGAGAAACTGGAAGCTTTGTGCTCTGATGGTGAGAATATAAAACTGTGGACAACCATATGGCAGTTCCTTGAAAAATTAAAAATAGAATTACCATATAACCTACAAATTCCACTTATGGGTGCTGAAATAATAAAAAATATATTTATCGGCCTCTGCCTACAGTTCCTGGCACAGAGCTCCTAAAACCCTTGTAATTTCCTAAATGATAGGAACACTAACAGCATCTGTTGTTCTAATATTTGTCTTTGACTCTATCCCTGACACAGAGCTCCTAAAACCCTTGTAACTTCTTAAGTGATAAGAACACTAGAAGAATCTTTTGTTCTATTGAGGCAACTCTGGTTGGGCTCCTGGATGGCACCTGGATGGCTCCTGGATGGGGGCTGGTCACCAGAAAGACCAAGCCCTGATTAGAAGCTTGGAATTTTTAGCCCTATCCATTATCCTCCAGAGAGGGAAGAGGGGCTGGAAACTCAGTTAATAATTTACCTTGCCTACATGAGGAAGCTTCCATAAAAATCCCAATAAAAGTAGGTTCAGAGAGCTTCCAGGTTGGCAATGACAAGGAGTGCTTGGAGAGTGGTGCATCTGGAGATGGCATGAAAGCTCTGTACCCCTTCTCACATACCTTTCCCTATGTACCAATTCCATCAGGCTGTTCTTGAGTTATATTCTTTTATAATAAACTGGTAAACTATTTAATGTTTCTCTGAGTTTTGTGAGCCACTCTGGCAAATTAATCAAACCCAAGGAGGAGGTTGTGGGAATCTCTGGTTTATAGCCAGTCAGTCAGAAGTAGAGGTAACAGCCTGGGCTTGCAATTGGCATCTGAAGTTGAGGTGAGGTTTGGTGGGTGTGCAGTCTTATAGGACTGAGCCCTCAACCCGTGGAATTTGACACCATGCTGGGTTGACAGCATCAAATTGAGTTGAATTATCTGACGACCAGATGGCATTCCAAGAATTGCTTGTTGGAAGTGTTGGGAACCCTCCTGCATGTGAATAAATGAGTCTCACAACACCAATTATGGTTATACACCCAAAAGAACTGAACACAGAGGTATAAAGACATATATGTACACCCGTGTTCTTAACAACATTATTCAAAGTAACCAGAAGCTGGAAGTAAGCCAGATGTCCATCAACGGATAACTTGACAAAAAAATGTGGTTTATACACACAGTGGAATACCATTCACCCTTAAAAAGGAAGGAATTCTGACACATGTTATGTAAACCTTGAGGACTTTATGCTAAGTGAAATAAAGCCAGCCACAGAAGGAAAAAACCGTATGATCCCACTCATATATGGTACTTAGAGTAGTCAAATGTATAGGAATAGAAAGGAGAATGGTGGTTCCCAGGGGCAAGAGGGAGGGATAACAGGGAGTTGTTGCTTAATGGACACAGAGTTTCAGTTCAAGGTGAAAATAGTTCTGTGGATGGTTGGAGGTTATGGCTACACAATAATGTGAATATACTGAATGTCACTGAACTGTGCACTTAAAAATGGTTACAATGGTCAATCTTATGTTATGCACGTTATGACCATTAAAAAAATTAATGATTTGCAACAAATGAACAAACACTAGCTACATGCAATAACATGAATGAATAGCACAACCATAATGCTGCATAAAATAAAATATATTCAGAAGGCTATATATTTTAAAATTCCATTTATATAAAATCCAAAAAAGAAACAAAACCGAGGTCTGGTTTCCAGGAATGGTGGAGTATCTTGTTGAACTAACATTCTCACAGATAACAATGATAAAATCTGCATAAAATATTGTATATATTTATACAGACTTATGTAGCTATATGTAATACACATATAGTAAATGTGTATATGTGTGTATGTATAAATCACTTCCAAAAGCAAGCAGAACTGAGAGGGAGTCTCCCCTTAAATGATGGGAATTGCACCAGGAGATATTTGCAAGTTTGAGTCTTTTGCCTCAAAGCATTCCAAAATCTGTACATGGCTCAGACAGGGGAAAAACTACAGTCTTACTTGTAATGTTAGAGGATGTATTTTGGGGCTGGTAGAGTAGCAGGAAAGTTAGGGGAGAAATTCTGGAAGAGAGGGACACACAAATAGGAAAATCTCAAAATATGTATGTAATTCTCCCCCCCAAACACACCAAATTGGCAGATCTTTGAACAACACACATACAGGGTAGGCCCCAGAGGGCCTAGTGTAAAAACAGTATCTGGAAGATGAAAGAACTGAATGAGAATTTCAGCTATGCTCACTGTAAAGGAGATAGGATTGGAGTTTCAGTCCAGCCAAGGTAACTTCCAGCTAGAAAAATAAAAACACTCTTCAAAGGAATACAATAGAATCCAGAGTCTCTATAACTATCATTCATGGTTTCCAGTACACAATTTAAAAAAATCATGAGATTTGAAGAAATAGGAAAATGTAATCTATATATGACAAAAATCATGCAGTAGAAACTATACCCAAGGTGTTGCAATTAGGAGACAAGGATATGAAAGCAGCTATTATAAAGATGATCATGGTGGTAAAGAAAAATATTCTCATAATGAATGAATAGATGTTGAAACTCAGCAGAGAAATGGAAATTACTAAAAAGAACCAAATAAGAAGATGAAATAAAAAAAATACTTTTGAGTTGACTGGTAGATCAGAAAGAGTAGAAGAATGATGAAGATAGAAAAATAGCAATTATCCAGTCTGAGGAAAAGAATGTAAAAATTTTGTAGAAAAATGAAGAGAGTCTTTCGACCTGTGAGATGATTGAGTTCCTAGCAGAAAGGGGAGAGACAGAAAAATAAATGAGGCAGAAAGGCAAATCAATAAGTAATAGCATAAAACTTCCAAAATTTGGTGGAAAATCTCAAATTTTAGATCCAAGCAAGTCAGCAAACCCACAAAATAAAATATAAAATAAAACCATACCTAGGCACATTATAGTCAAGCTGCTAAAATCCAAAGATAAAAAGAAAATCTTGAAAGCAGTCAGGGAAATACATATATACAGAGGAAGACATTACATACAGGGAGAAATAATGTGAATGATGGACGATATATTATCAAAAACAAAAGAGATAAATCAACCACAAAATGACATCTTTCAAGTGCAGAAAGAAAACTCCAATGTCAACACACGATTCTATATTTAGCAGAACTCACTTTCAAAAAGGAAGCAGAAGCCACAATAAGATACCACACACCTATTAGGTGGCTAAAATAAAAAATAAAATTGCAAATACCAAGTGCTAGTGAGGACTAGGTGCAATTAGAACTGGGAATGCAAAATGATAGTTGCATTCAGAAAACAGTTTAGCAGGTTCTTACAAAGTTAAACATACACTTATTATATGACTCAGATATTCCACTCCTTGGTTTTTACTGAAGCAAATTGAAAACTAATGTTTAAACAAAAATCTTTGTGTGAATCTTTATAGCGATTTTATTCATAATTTTGTATATAGAAAACCCTAAAGAATCCACCAGAAAACTTTTAGAAGTAATAAACGAATATGGTAAAGTTGCAGGATACAAAATCAACATACAAAAATCAGTTGCATTTCTGTACACTAACAACGAAGTAGCAGAAAGAGAAATTAAGAATACCATCCCGTTTACAATTGCAACAAAAAGAATAAAATACCTAGGAATAAATTTAACCAAAGAGGTGAAAGATCTGTACACCGAAAACTATAAAACATTTCTGAAAGAAATTGAAGAAGACACAAAGAAATGGAAAGATATTCCGTGCTCTTGGATTGGAAGAATTAACATAGTTAAGATGTCCATACTTCCTAAAGCCATCTATAGATTCAATGCAATCCCTATCAAAGTTCCAACAACATTTTTCACAGAAATAGAACAAAGAATCCTAAAATTCATATGGAACAAACAAAAGACCCTGAATAGCTAAAGGAATCCTGAGAAAAAGAACAAAGCTGGAGGTATCACACTCCTTGATATCAAAATATACTACAAAGCTATAGTAACTAAAACAGCATGGTACTGGCACAAAACAGACACACAGATCAATGGAATAGAATTGAAAGCCCAGAAATAAACCCACACATCTATGGACAGCTAATCTTTGACAAAGGAGCCAAGAACATACAATGGGGAAAAGAAAGTCTCTTCAACAAATGGTGTTGGGGAAACTGGATAGCCATATGCAAAAAAATGAAAGTAGATCCTTACCTTACACCATACACAAAAATTAACTCCAAATGGATTAAAGACTTGAATGTAAGACCTGAAACTGTGAAAGTTCTAGAAGAAAACATAGGCAGTACGCTCTTCGACATCGGTCTTAGCAACATCTTTTCAAACACCACATCTGACCGGGCAAGAGAAACAATAGAAAAAATAAACAAATGGGACTACATCAAACTAAAAGCTTCTGCACAGCAAAGGAAACCATCAACAAAACGAAAAGACAACCTAACAATTGGGAGAAGATATTTGCAAACCATACATCTGATAAGGGCTTAATCTCCAAAATATATAAAGAACTCATGCATCTCAACAACAAAAACTACCAACCCAATTAAAAAATGGGCAAAAGACCTGAACAGACATTTCTCCAAAGAAGATATACAGATGGCCAACAGACACATGAAAAGATGTTCAAAATCACTAACTATCAGGAAATGCAAATCAAAACTACAATGAGATATCACCTCACGCCCGTCAGAATGGCTATAATTAACAAGACAGGAAACAACATGTGTTGGAGAGGATGTGGAGAGAAGGGAACTCTCATACACTGCTGGTGGGAGTGCAAACTGGTGCAGCCACTATGGAAAACAGTATGGAGATTCCTCAAAAATCAACGATAGAACTACCATATGATCCAGCTATTCCACTGTTGGGTATTTATCCAAAGAACTTGAAAACACCAATTTGCAAAGGTACATGCACCCTGTGTTCATTGCAGCCTTATTCACAATAGCCAAGACTTGAAGCAACCTAAAGTGCCCATCAAGGGACGAATGGATAAAGAAGCTGTGGTATATATACACAATGGAATACTACTCAGCCATAAGAAACGATGAAATCCAGCCATTTGTGACAACATGGATGGACATTGAGGGTATAATGCAAAGTGAAATAAGTCAGAGGAGAAGGCCAAATACCGTATGATTTCCTTCATTAAGTAGTAGATAATAACAACAATAAACAAACACATAGAGACAGAGAGGGGATTGGTGGTTACCAGAGGGGAAGGGGGGAGGGTGGAGGATGAAAGGGATAATTCGGTACATGTGTGTGGTGATGGGTTGTAATTAGTATTTTGGTGGTGAACATGATGTAGTCCGTGCAGAAACAGAAGTACAATGATGTACACCTGAAATTTTTGCAAGGTTATAAACCAATGTTACTGCAATAAAAAAAATATATATATAAAAAAAATAAAAAAATAAAAATAAACAATAAAAAAGCAAAAAAAAAAAAAATTATAAAGTTAAACATACACTTATTATATGACTCAGATATTCCACTCCTTGGTTTTTACTGAAGCAAATTGAAAACTAATGTTTAAACAAAAATCTTTGTGTGAATCTTTATAGCGATTTTATTCATAATTGCCGAAAGCTGGAAATAAACTAAATATCCTTCATCAGGTGAATGGAGAAAGAAACTGTGGTGCATCAGTACATTAGAATACTACTTGGCAATAAAAAGAATAAACTCTTGATTCACACAACAACATGGATGAATCTTGGATGCATTTCTCTAAGTGAAGGAAGCCAAATTCAAAAGGCTATATAGTATATGATTCCATGTATATGACATTCTAGAAAAGGCAGAATTACAGGGATGTAAAATGATCAGTGATTGCCAAGGGATGGAGTAGAGGAAGAGGTTGACTACAAAGAGATAGTATGAGAAAATTTTGGGGGTGAAAAAGCAACTCTGTAAGGTACTGTGGACGTGGATACATGACCATAAAGTCAAAACCCATAGAACTGTACACTGCAAATAGTAAATTTTACTCTGCAAATTTTAAAAATCAATCAGGATGCTGGGGAACTCAGATGGAATGCAGTGACAAATGAATCTCACTGTATTACAAGCATGTGACATAACCACACAGAAGGGGTGGGGATGAAAGGTCCTGAACTAAGTAACTTTGGAAGACAGTGTTTTGATGAGACACTGTAAAACTAAAGTACTGGACACAAACACTATAGGGGGTAAATTTGTTTTTCATAAGGGTATGGAATAGCTATTCTGAAACTAGTTGACTCATTAGTAAAAGTATTGTAGATAACTGGAGTTAAGTTTCTCATTGTTGGTGAAAGAAGTTACAAATGAACAAAAGGAGAATGCTAGAATAAACTCTGTGGTGCTGGATTGGAGTGGGAAATATCGGAATGAATTCATGTCTCTTTTAATATATCTATCCAGATAGATTGATAGATTGATAGATTGATAGATCGATAGATAGATGTGTATACCTGAGTTTATATTCATACATACATTTCCAAGCTCTGCTGAGAGAATCTAGAAGCAGTGACACTCTCATATCAATGAGCAACCTAGCTCCTAGATCTTGGTTTCTAAATATCATTCTCCAATAAAAAGAACCAAGTTTTCTTGGAGAAATGGCTAATTCTAGGGCTGGAGAAGGAAAATACAAGGTGAGCCTGGAGCAACTTGTATTGCCAGAAAGTAGGAAAGTGTTTTTAAAAAAACACAGAAAATGATGAGGTGTGTCAAAAGGAATCAATCTGAAAGACTTCCCAATGGCTCAAGCTGGAAAACTGTGAGCAACAAAATAAATGATAGCACTGGATTATTCCCCAGAGAATAAAATAAATATCCATGAGTCTATACTGATATAAAAAAGATTAAATAAGAAAGGAAGAAAGAAAAAAGGGGAAAAAAGAATGAGAGAAAGAGAGAAAGAAAGAAAGAAGGAAGGGAGAGGGAGGGGGGGAATCTTCCTCACAGAATTCCAAACAATAAACGTGGCTGGATAGCCTGAAATAGAAAATCGCCACTAGAACACCACAGTAATAATTACTATTGGAAAGACTGACTGATGAATGCAAA
>NC_141930.1:35894337-35915531 GCF_057802395.1 Ceratotherium simum simum
AATCTGCAAACTGATATCAGTGGTTACAGAACTGATTTGCTTGTCAGAATTACCTCAGAGGAGGTTTAAGTCAGGAACGTCCCAGATTCCCAGTCATGCTGCTGAGCAGATTTGATAGTGTCGATTCCCAGGATACAATTCTTTGGGAGCTATCTGTGTTTTCGGCAGACGCATGCAGTCAAGTGAGTCCCAGCGGTAACTGGCCGGTTTGAGGCTATACTCAGCCAGCCCTGAGCAGAGGCGCAGTTACACCGGCATGTCTACTGCAGGTGTATCTGTCACGCATCTGTCGTCAGTAATCCTTAAAATGGCAATAGAAGAAAACTAGCGAAGTAACTTTTGGCTTTGGGATTAGCATGGTACACGCCTCGTCTTGCCTGGCGGATGTACTTGGACTATGGATACCTGACTTTCCTCACTTTGGTTCTGGCTGAGTGGGCGAACACACTGGGTGTGACAGGCTGGTACTGCTCCTCTCACTTCAGTCCAAAGGAAACTGCTCTGACCCGCGTCTTCGCTCCCAAGCTGGGGACTGTTTGCTGTCGCGCTGGGGTTCTCGCCGGAAGGAGAAGCGCTTCAAGGTCTTAGCTCCATGGCTCCCAGCGCCCTGAGCGGTATAGGGACACCCAAGAACTGGTAGATATTTCCCATCATTTGGGAATTTGATTCGGGCAGGACTCGTCTTGAGTCTGTTTGGTAGTGACCTTTGCGACACTATTACCAATATGGGTTTCTGGAGGGCCTATGACTACAGGCTGTGACATTTTATTTCTCGCAGGTTCTGCGAACTGGATGAATTCAGGGGTGCATGAATACTGAATTGATCTGATCTGAGATTCAATTCCATGT
Organism: Ceratotherium simum simum; assembly: GCF_057802395.1. NCBI lineage: Eukaryota > Metazoa > Chordata > Mammalia > Perissodactyla > Rhinocerotidae > Ceratotherium > Ceratotherium simum. The sequence continues at coordinate 35,895,187 of NC_141930.1, forward strand.
TGCGAGATCGACATAGCATTGAGTGGTCTTCAGCGTGGCTGAAAGAGAGGCTAGAGCCTGGCCTCTGGCCTCTTTCTAGAAGGGGCGCTGGTCCTGTTCCGCAGGGCTCCACTTCTCGTGGCCTGAATCGCTTTCGCTGCCCGGCACGTGGGAGTTAGGATTCAACGCATGAATTTTGATGCGGACTAAACTGTTGCAGGGCTGTCTAAGAGAGGAAACCCTTCCTCATATGGAAGTAATGGACTTTGATGTGCAAATGAGTGAAATGAGACACGCACGGAACTGGGGACTCTGGAAGGACAGTTAGAGCCGCCAGGTAGACTGGTCAGAGGCCCCTGGATATTCATGGACGGAGAGTTTTTGCATCCAGATGAAATCGGTTACGATATACACTGGAAGATTCAAGGGGATGGTGTGTTTCCTCAAGTTCATCCGATAATTTTGGTTGCATCCTTCTAGAATGTTGTGTTAACAGCCTCATGACCCAGGGGATGTGTTGGATGATGGTGTTCAGGTAGGCGACTCAGAGCTTGGCTGGATGCTTCTGCAGAGAATCTGGCTGCAGTCTGGACCAGCAGTCGAGCTTAGTGGCTTTGCTTTACGCTCTCCGTTCTTCAGTTTTATAAATCACATGAGATAAGGAGAAAAATGGCATGGTCGCTGGGAGGCTAAGATGAGGCCAGATGCATGTAAGGCAGACATGGAACGATACCTGCAGCATTTAGTGAGCGCGTGAGTATTGTACAGCCATTTTGCGGTGTTCAGCTTTCCTTAGTGCACGTGACAGGCTGAGTGTCTGAGGAGAGACATATGTACCTGAGAATGATGTCGGCTGATGCCAATTTGGAAGCTAGAAGGTCGCTGGTGAAGATCAGTTTTTAAAGACATGCAGGAAGAAGTCTTGGCATAGACTTAGTAGGGCCGGCCCCAGGTTGTTCCTGGGATTATGGTCTCAGATATTGGATACGGTTCGATGCATGTGCGCATTGAGACAGCAAAGGAAAACGCTGTTTAGAAAGAGTTGTACTGAATTTCGAAGCAAAATATAGTACGAAAGGAATGAAACGAGCTGACACTTACTATGTTGTAGATGTGCTTTACGGAACTTGGCATGTTAAATTTCGGTTGATGGCATCTAAATGCGTTCTTAGCAATTGTCAGATCCAACGGCTTAGAGATATTATGCTCTGGGAAGAAAGTGGCTCTGATGATTACGGTGTTACTGATTCCGAGGGTACTTGTGGCAGTGACAGTTTGAATCTGAAATCTGTAAGCGTGAGTGGAAGGAACTATCTCTAAAATAATCAAATAAATATTATTACACTTCATGAAATTGTTATTTTAAATTGAGTATGTACATCAAAATTAATAAATTGATTACTACAGTAGACATCTGACTGAATTTAGCCGCATCTTTGCTAATTTTATATAATCGGGTTTCTTTCTGAGGATGCAGAAGGAAGGGCTTATACCTGGGTTTTAGGTTTGCCATGTATGCTTTCCAGAATCTTCACTGTTTAATGGTTTTTAACACTGTGAAATGAGTTGTTGTACGATTTTTTGTTTGTCATGCCCTTGTGCCCACCCCCACCCCCATAGCCCCTAGTAACCACAATACAGTTTTTTCTCTGTCGCTATGTGTTGGTTTATATTCCACATATGAGGTGAGATCATACGACGTATTTGATAACCAGCTCTTTCTCCTTCTGGCTTACTTCACTTAACATAATACTCTCCAGGCCCATCCATGTTGTTGCAAATGGGGCGATTTTGTCTTTTATGGCTGAGTAGTATACCCACATCTCTTCTTGATCCAGTCATCAGTCGAGGACACTTAGGTTGCTTCCACTTCTTGGCTATGGTGAATAATGCTGCAATGAACATAGGGGTGCATAAGCCTCTTTGAATTGTTGATTTCAGGTTTGTTGAATAGATTCCCAGTAATGGGATGGCTGGGTCATAGGGCATCTCTATTTTTAATTCTTTGAAGAATATGCATACCGTTTTCCATAGAGGCTGCACCAGTTTGCATTCCGACCAGCTGTGTATGAGGGTTCCTGTTTCTCCACATCCTCTCCAACATTTGTTGTTTTTTGTCTTGGTATTTATAGCCATTCTACCGGGCGTGAGGTGATATCTTAGGGTTGTTTTGATTTGCATTTCCCTGATGATTAATGATGTTGAACATCTTTTCATGTGCCTATTGGCCATATGTATATCTTCTTTGGAGAAGTGTCTGTTCATTTCCTCTGCCTATTCTTTGATCGTGTTGTTTGCCTTTTTGTTGTTCAGTTGTGTGAGTTCTTTATATATTATGGAGATCAACCCCTTGTCAGATGTATGTTTTGCAAATATTCTCTCCCAGCTGGTGGGTTGTCTGTTCATCTTGATTCTGGTTTCGTTTGTCTTGTAGAAGCTCTTTAATCTGATAAAGTCCCGCTTGTTTATTTTTTCCTTAGTTTCCCTAGTCTGGGTAGGCATGTCATCCGAAAATATTCCTTTAGGACCAATGTCAAATAGTGTGTTGCCTATATTTTCTTCTATGAGTTTTATAGTTTCGGGTCTCACCTTCAGGTCGTTGATCCATTTTGAGTTAATTTTTTGAATGGCGATAGCAGATGGTCCACTTTCTTTCTTTTGCATGTGGCTGTCCAGTTTTCCCAACACCTTTTATTGAAGAGACTTTCCTTTCTCCATTGTATGTTCTTAGCTCCTTTGTCAAAAATTAGCTGTCCATATATGTGTGGTTTTATTTCTGGGCTTTCAATTCTGTTCCATTGATCTGTGTGTCTGTTTTTGTACCAGCACCATGCTGTTTTGATTACTATTGCTCTGTAGTATGTTTTGAAGTCAGGGATTGTGATGCCTCCTGCTTTGTTCTTTTTTCTTAGGATTTCTTTAGCTATTCGGGGTCTTTTGTTGCCCCATATAAATTTTACTATTCTTTTTCTATTTCTGTGAAGAATGTCATTGGGATTCCTGATTGGGATTGCATTGAATCTGTAGATTGCTTTAGGTAATACAGATATTTTAATTATGTTTATTCTTCTAATCCACATGCATGAGATATCTTTCCGTTTCTTTATGTCATCATCGATTTCTTTCAATAATGTCTTGTAGTTCTCATTGTATGGAGTCATTCACCTCCTTGGTAAGATTTATTCCTAAGTATTTTATTCTTTTTGATGCAATTGTAAATGGTATTATCTTTTGTGCTCTCTTTCTGTTGGTTCATTATTAGCATACAGAAATGCAACTGATTTTTGTAGATTGATTTTTGTACCCTGCAACTTTGCTGTAGTTGTTGATTATTTCTAATAGTTTTCCAATGGATTCTTTAGGGTTTTCTATATATAAAATCATGTTATCTGCAAATAGTGAAGAATTTCACTTCTTCATTACCTATTTGAATTCCTTTTTCTTGCCTAATTGCTCTGGCCAAAACCTCCAGTACTATGTTGAACAGGAGTGGTGAGAGTTGGCAGCCCTGCCTCGTTCTTGTTCTCCAAGGAATGACTTTCAGTCTTTCCCCGTTGAGCATGATGTTGGCTGTGGGTTTGTCATAAATAGCCTTTATTATGTTGAGGTACTTTCCTTCTATTCCCATTTTGTTGAGAGTTTTTATCACAAATGGATGTTGTATCTTGTCAAATGCCTTCTCTGCGTCTATTAGATGACCATGTGGTTTTTATTCTTTGTTTTGTTGATGTGATGTATCACGTTGATTGATTTGTGGATGTTGAACCATCCCTCGTCCCTAGTATAACTCCCACTTGATCATGGTGCATGATCTTTTTAATGTATTGCTGTATTCGGTTTGCCAATATTTTGTTGAGGATTTTTGCATCTATGTTCATCAGCGATATTGGCCTGTAATTTTCTTTCTTTGTATTGTCTTTGTCTGGCTTTGGTATCAGAGGTGATGTTGGCCTCATAGAATGATTTAGGAAGTGTTCCACCTTCCTCTATTTTTGGAATAGTTTGAGAAGGATGGAGTATTAAATTTTCCTTGAATGTTTGGTAAACTTCACCGGAGAAGCCATCTGGTCCTGGACTTTTATTTTTTGGCAGGGTTTTGATTACTATTTCAATCTCTTTATTTGTGATTGGTCTATTCAGATTCTCCATTTCTTCTTGGTTCAGTTTTGGGAGATTGTATAAGTCTAAGAATTTATCCATTTCTTCTAGATTTTCCAATTTGTTGGCATATAATTTCTCATAGTATTCTCTTATAATCCTCTGTATTTCCGTGGTATCCGTTGTAACTTTTCCTCTTTCATTTCTAATTTTATTTACTTGAGCCTTTTCTCCTTTTTTCTCAGTAAGCCTGGCTAAGGGTTTGTCGATTTTGTTTATCTTCTCAAAGAACCAACTCTTTGTTTCATTAATCCTTTCTACTGTTTTTTGGTCTCAATTTCCTTTATTTCTGCTCTGATTTTTATTATTTCTCTCATTCTGCTGACTTTGGGCTTCTTTTTCTAGTTCTGTTAGGTGTAATTTAAGGTGGCTTATTTGGGCTTTTTCTTGTTTGTTAAGGTGGGCTTGTATCGCTATGAGTTTCCCTCTCAGGACTGCTTTTGCTGCATCCCATATGGTTTGGTATGGCATATTTTCATTTTCGTTTGTTTCCAGATAGTTTTTGATTTCTCCTTTAATTTCATCAATGATCCATTAGTTGTTCAGTAGCATGTTGTTTAATCTCCACATTTTTGTCACTTTCCCATTTTTTTTTTTCATGGTTCATTTCCAGTTTCATAGCATTATGGTCTGAAAAGATGTTTGTTATGATTTCAATCTTCTTAAATTAATTGAGGCTTGCTTTGTTTCCCAACATATGGTCTATCCTTGAGAATGTTCCATGTGCGCTTGAGAAGAATGTGTAGTCAGCTGTTCTTGGATGGAGTGCTCTGTATGTCTACTAGGTCCATCTTGTCCAGTTTTTCATTTAATTCTACTATTTCTTTATTGACTTTTTGTCTGGATGATCTATCCATTGATGTAAGTGGGGTATTAAGATCCCCTACTATTATTGTGTTGTTATTAATGTCTCCTTTTAGGTTTGTTAATAGTTGCTTTATGTACATTGGTGCTCCTATGTTGGGTGCATATATATTTAAAAGTGATATGTCTTCTTGGTGGGGTGTCCCTTTTATCATTATATATTTCCCTGTTTGTCTGTCTTCACCTGTTTTATCTTGAAGTCTACTTTGTCTGATATGAGTATGGCAACACCTGCTTTCTTTTGTTTGCCATTAGCTTGGAGTATTGTCTTCCATCCTTTCACTCTGAGCCTGTGCTTGTCTTTAGAGCTGAGATGTGTTTCCTGGAGGCAGCATATTGTTGGGTCCTGCTTTTTAATCCATCCTGCCACTCTGTATCTTTTGATTGGAGAGTTCAATCCTTTACATTATGGTAATTATTGATATATGAGAGCTTAATGTTACTGTTTTGTCACTTATTTTCTGGTTCTTTTGCATTTCCTTTGTTTCTTGTCCCATTTGTTTTGGACTGCCAATTCAGTTTGGTTGTTCTGTCTCATGTCTCTTCTAGTTTTCTCTTTGATTATCATATGTGATTTTGTTTTGATTATTTGTTTAGTGGTTACCTTGAGGTTTGTGTAAAAAATCTTGTGTATGAGATAGTCCATTATCTGATGGCCTTCTATTTCCTTATACTAAGTCAATTCAATCACTTTCCTCTTCCCCTTCTAAGTCGTTCTTGTTATACCTTATTCTATCTTGTGTTGTGGCTATGTATTTTCAGTGATGAGGTTAAATTTATTTTTGGTGAATAACTTCCTTTGATCATTGATTTTGGTATTTAAGTGGTTGCTAACCTATTCTGGTAAAGATCTACTATTTTTCTGAGTTTGTCTACCTATTTTTCTCCTTGCTCCAAGCTTTGTATTCCCTTTCTCTTCTTTTTCAGGCCTGAGGCCTTCTTGAAGTATTTCTTGTAGTGGGGGTCTCATGGCCATGAACTACCTTAGCTTTTGTTTATGTTTATCTGGGAGAGTTACTATTTCTTCATCATATTTGAAGGATATTTTTGCTGGATAAGTATTCCTGGCTGAAAGTTTTTGTCTTTCAGTATTTTGACTATATCATTCCAGTCTCTCCTAGCCTGTAAAATTTCTGTTGAGAAATCCGCTGAGACCCTGATGGGAGTTCCTTTGTACATTATTTTTTGTTTTTCTCTAGCTGCCCTTAATATTGTTTCTTTGTCATTGACTCTGGCTAGCCTTACCACTAGGTGTTATAGTGTGGGCCTTTGCCTGTTGACATGTTTAGGTGACCTGTTGGCTTAAACTTACTGGTATTTCCTGCTCCTTCCCCAGATTTGGGAAATTCTCAGCTATTATTTCCTTGAATAGGCTCTCTGTTCCTCTTTCCCTCTCTTCTCCCTCAGGAATACCTATAATTCTTATGTTACATTTCCTAATAGAGTCAGATATTTCTCGGAGACTTTCTTCATTTCTTTTTAGTCTTAGTTCTCTCTCCTCTTCTATCTGGAGCGTATCTGTATTGCTATCCTCTAAAATGCTAATTCTTTCCTCCATATTGTCAGCTCTGTTCTTTAAAGACTCCAGATTCTCCTTTATCTCCTCCATTGTGTTCTTCATCTCCATCAGCACTGATTGGTTTTTCTTTATGATTTCAATCTTTTGTGAAGAAACTCCTAATCTCATTGAATTGTTTGTCTGTGTTGTCTCGTATTTTGTTGAGTGTTTTTATGATAGCTATTTTGAAATCTCTGTCATTTACCTTATGGATTTCTCTGTCTTCAGGATTGGTTTCTGGGTGCTTGTCATTTTCCTTCTGGTCTGGGGATTTCATGTATCTTTGCATTGCGGTTCCTGCGTTGGCTTTGTTTTTCCTCATCCTGGAAATCTCTGGTTGTAATTTCCACCTGCCGCCACTGTGTGGGGGTAAAGGGCTGTTTAATCTGAGGCCCCTGTGCTCTGCCCCGGCTGTTCACTGCCATCCTCGATCCACAGGTCACTTGGTCTGGTTTGGTCAGCTGAGCTGCAGGGTCCGGTTTGCGGGAAGGGGGGTGCTCTCTCTTTTGCCCGCTGGGCCCCTGGCGTGGGGGGCTTCTCATTCGCCCCTCGTTATCCACTCTCTGGGGTGCTCAGATATTGATGGTACCCTGTAGCAATTCTGAGTCCTCTGTGTGGGAGTTTGCCACTGGCTGAGAGAGCCCAAAGAGCTATGGTTTCCCTGCAGAGGGCCGCCCCTCCCCCCTCTCTGGGAGCCGAGCAGACCAGGATCGCTGGTCTGATGGAGAGGGAGAAAAGTTCTCCTTACCTCTCCCCACTTCCTCCGGGGACCCAGCACGTTCCACTCTCAGATATGCGGCAGTGTGGATCTTTCCGATCCTGCTTTTCACTGTCTAGCATTCCGTTGTTGGTCTGTGACTGTTCCTTTTGTTGTATCTTATCAGGGGAAGAGTTTACGGCAAAGCTCGCTCCGCCATGACGCTGATGTCACTTTTACAGAATCTTTTTGACAAGCTCAGATTCTAAATACATTCCTTAAAAAAAGGGAGATGACTAAAACAATGACAAAAGTACACTTGTTATGCTACTGGAAGACATTAAGTGAAATACATCACTTTGCTCTTGTGCTACTATTGTGCTTATACAGGACTTGTCATTTAGTATTGCAGTTACATTTTGTATGTGTAATCTATTAAATAGTCTATATATGGCTAGATATATAACATATGCACAAATGTGTATCATAGAGTGTGTATTAGTAGAATATTTATATATGACTCATATTACCCATGTCTTACTTAGAAGACTGTGAGATCCTTTATCTTCATACATCTTGGTCCCCAAATAATGTTTGATAAATTAGTAGATACTCTCTTACGTGTTAGTCAAATAAATTTATAAAACAAAGAGTAAAGTCCATATTGAACCTAGTGGTGTAAATACTACTAAGAACAACAAAAATAGTTTCTCTGGCTAACTTTTTTGGATAATTACTACCTGCTAGTGAAACACACATTTTATTTCATTAAACCTCAGAATGACCATATTGAGTAGATGCTATTATTCTTATATTAGACGAGGAATCTTAGCCTTGGAGGTTCTGTCACTCACTCAGGTCACAGTAAGTTAAGGTCAAGCTCCGGGTAGACTATCTAACCTAAAAGCCATGCTCATTTCTCTCCATTTTGTGAAGGCGGAAGTTCTATTGATAAAATATCATCTGAGAATTTTCTAAGTGTCAGAGACACATCTAAACTGAGTGATCAGTAGGAAACAACTTACTGTAGTGGAAGAAGATGGACAGTAAAGCCAGGTACTCAGGTACCATGAAGGAAATAAATAAAGGGGATGTGGAAGAGAGCCAGGGTGGGGTATGGGGGTGAGTCTGGGACTCTGAGAAGGTAACTTTGGTGTAAACAATCAAACAATGAAGAGGCAGCTCTAAGAAGATCTGAAGGCAGATCATCCCAAGAAGAGATTAACTCCTGCAAATGTGCTGAGATGAGATTGCATTTAGAGTATTTGGGGGACATAAAGAACGGCTGTGCATCTGGAGCCTGGAGAATAAAGAGGAAGAGAGGAGGGGCTGAAATCTGAGCGGAAAGAGAGCACGTCACATAGAGCATTAGAGACCAGGGTACACATGGTTTATACCTCACATGAAATGGGAAATCACTAAAAAATTTTCAGCAGAGAGTAACATGATCAGACTGGTAATTTTGAAAGACAGTATGGCTACCAGACGGCAGGAAAATGAGGAAAAAAAGGAATAAATTGAGCTCCAAATTTTTGTCCCAAGTAACTGAGGTGAGGAAAGCTTGAAAGAACAGTGAGTAGATTTAAGAATGAGGTGTTAAGAAAGGTTGAATCACATTTTTGGTTTGGGCCTAGCTAAAGTTGAGCTGTCCCTTATGATACACGGACTCTTGGAATAGGCAGTTGGATACTCCATTTTAAAGCTCAGGAGAAAAGGCCAGGCTGGAGATACAAATCCAAAATTATAAGCATAGAGATGATATATAGAGCCATGGAAATAGTTGGGATCAATTAGTAAAAACGAAAAGGAACTGGGACAAGACTTTATATTCTAAAAATTTAGAAGTTAAGAAGAGAAGGTTAAAAACTAGGAGAGTGTGGCATATTGAAAACATAGAGGAAGAGATGTTTCAAGTGGTCAAAATTATCAAATACTAGTAAAAGTTCATGTAAAAGAAGTATATAGAAAAGACATCAGCAAATTGTACCTAAATCTAATTTTTAAAGAAAAATTAAAAATAACATTAGTTATGAGATTTTTAATATAGAAGAAAATTATCAAGGATGATGCCTTCAGTCTTTTTCAAAGCTGTTTGCATATGTTTTGTAAGAAAACTTTTTATGTATAACAGTCTCATGTATCTTGCTTTTTCTTCTACTATTTGTAGAATTGAACACTGCATTTCACAATCAATCAGATTATTAAAGTTGTATTAAAAAGATGAAAAAAAACACATGGCCTTCATAATGGCTCTTTAGTGGGTTATTGGAAAGAAAGTAAAATTGGAATGAATTGAAAGGAGAATGGAAGATGAGAATGGGACATGGCAAGTTTAGTCCTTTCCTTGAAGGAAGAGTGCTGAGAAGGAGAGAAGAAAATTCGGGTTCTTGTTGGAGGGGACAAGGGTTGGGAAGTTTTTTTGTTTGTTTGTTTGCTTTCTTTAAAATGGGGGACAGTAAAGCGTGTTTATGCACTGATCAAGTAGAAAATGTGAAAATGATGATGCAGATAAGAAATATGACATTTGCAGAAGTGAAGTCCTTTAAATATTACTATTGTGGTAATAAATGATAAATAATATAGAACGCATCTGTTCAACTTATAGTATGCTTCTATTTTTTATCATACATAATAATAATTTACTGAAAAAATAAAGAAAATTACATAGTATGAGACTTAAGTCCAATTTATATCAGGAAATGAACACTATTTTAAATAAATTCAAATATTAGAAAATATATAAAAGGTTGGAACAACAGCATGAACCAACTTAAACTACTTATATTTCTAGAACACTAGACTCGAATGCAGAAAATATATTTCTTCCAGGTGCACATGAAAATTTACAAGGATAAATTATATTTTTAACCATAAAATAAATCTCAGTAAATTTGAAAGACTGAAACAATTAAGAAAAAAAATTGTCTACAACAGAATTAAATTAGGAAATAATAAAAATAAGATATCTCAAAATTTCTCAAATATTTAGAAATTAAACAAAATTATTCAGAATAAAAATGGGCAAGGAAGAAAATAAAATAGATATTAGAATATATTTTTAATTAATATGTAATGAAAACATAAGATATTGAAATTTGTGGGATGTACCAAATGCAGTACATAGAGGAAATTTATAGGTTTAAATAATTATATTAGGGAAAAAGAAAGTTGTAATATCATTGATTTTTGCTTAAACTTAAGAAGCTAGGAAACAAATTAAATTCAGAATATTTAAAAGAAAGCAAATTATAAAATAAAGAGAATAACTCAATAAAATAGAAAATGTATAAATAATAGGAAAATCAAAAAGCATGAAAAATTAATAAACTCCTAGTAAAACTGGCCAAGACAAAAGAGAAATTGCAAACTACTAATATCAGTAACAGAAGAGGAGGCATTACTACAGAAAATAAAAGGTTAATAATGGGATATTGTGAAGAACTTGTTAGCATAAATTTGACAACTTAAGGGAAAGGAATACATTTCTTGAAAGACCTGCGTTTTCAAGATTGACATAAAAGCATACAATTTAATTAGGCCATATCTACTAAAGATATTGTATGTTTAATCAAAAACCTTTCCATGAATATAACTCCAGGTTTGGATAACTTCACTAAGTGAAATCTATCAAACATATACGAGGGAAATAACACCATTTTAACATAAACTCTTTTGAAAAATAGAGAAGAAGAGGACAGGATGCAATTTGTTTTATGAAGCCAGCATATCCCTGATATCAAAAGCTAAGAAAGATAGCTAAAGAAAAAAGACCAATATTCTTCACGAACATAGATGCAAAAATTCTTAACCAAGTTATCAAATCAAATTCAACAATATATTAACAACATGGCTAAGTTGGTTTAAAATTTGGAAACCAAGCAATGTTAATTGCCACATTTTCCCATAATTGAGGAAAAACATCATATGATCATCTTAATAGACGAAGACAAAGCACTTGACAAAATTTAATGTCCATTCATAGTAAAAACCCTCAGCAAACAAGAAACAGATGTGAATTTCCTCTATCTCAAAAAGTGCATTTAGAAAAAATTGTACAGAAAATATCACATTTAATGGTGTGGTATACATCCTAAACCCACGGGATCCTACAGAAACATTGAACTAGTAAGTGAACTTAGCAAAGTTGCAGAATACAAGGCCAATATGCAAAAATTAATCACATTTCTATATACTGTAACAAAACATTACCATGGCACTATATATTTCAAGTACCTAGTAAAAATCTAGCAAAAAAATATGCAGTTTTCTAAACTGAACACTAAAAATCTTTGTTGAGAGAAATTGAAACAGACCTAAATAAATGGAGAGATATGCCATAAATAGTTGTTTAAAGAGAGTTAAATCTGCAGAGCCACTAATCATGTTTGAGAATACTTATTGAAATTAAAATATGATTTCACAACTATTATCAGTAATGTTTGAGGAAGTATGTAGTATATATGGGAGGCTAGGAAAATAGCAATGGGCTAGTTTTGTTCCTCTAATTGAAAAAGAATTCAAGATGGAAACTGGAAACTCTGAACGCATGACCTTGTCACTGATTCAACAGTGATATGAAGTGACACAGAGGTTTTCTAGGTAGGTCATGCTATGTCTAACAATTTCCTTAAATGTCCCTTTGTGAGTAGAGTTGCTAGACTGATCATAATGGAAATATTCTTGCCTGAGACATTAATAACAGCTGCTGTGATCTCCGAGGGCCCAACATGAGGAAGGAAGGGTCAAAGATTGGAGAGGGGAAGTTGGTTGCCTGAACATCTGTATCCACAGGCAGTTGATTGATAGATGATGTGAGAGTTCCTGGGAGACGTCAGGCAGGCTGTTATAAATGAAGTTCTTTTGTGTGTGTGTGTGTGAGGAAGATCAGCCCTGAGCTAACATCCACGCCAATCCTCCTCTTTTTGCTGAGGAAGACTGGCCCTGAGATAACATCTATTGCCAATCCTCCTCCTTCCCCCCCCTTTTCTCCCCAAAGCCCCGGTAGATAGTTATACGTCATAGTTGCATATCCCTCTAGTTGCTGTATGTGGGACGCTGCCTCACCATGGCTGGACAAGCGGTGCGTTGGTGCATGCCTAGGATCCGAACCCAGGCGGCCAGTAGTGGAGCGCGGAAATTTAACCGCTAAGCCAGGGGACTGGCCCCTAAATGAAGTTCTTCGCACTTGAACTACAATGTTGTCTTAAAATTACAGGGAAGGAGAAAAAAATGGAATGAATTGAGGAAGAGAATGTAGAAGAGAGCTTTAAGAGAGTATGAGAAAGAGTAGAGAGAAAATGCAGAAAAGAAAGGAGAAAAATGTTGAACGAAGAGACAGAAAGAGAAAGAAAGGAAAAGAGGAAGAGTAGAAAGGCATAAGGACTATGGTGGAAACATCCTTATGAGGCTATAACATGCTGGCAAACAGAAGTAGTAAGTTTAACAACATGTTAACAAAAGGAACCTCTGTGCTGATGAGAGCACAGCTGACCATCTTCTCAGGGCACCAGAGATTAAATAGGTTACCGAGGCAGGAGACGAAAAAATAGAAAATGTGGTCACAGAGATGGAAGATTTCAGATACTAGAACTAGGGAATAAAGTGGAAGCCAGGCTCATTGCAAAGTCGTGACCCAGATAATCTCTTCCCTGTAAAGAATGTAGAAGTTTATGTTGTTTACTGATTAAATGACGAATAACGTTACAGGGAAAAAACAGAAAAGAAAGAAGAGTTTAGGAAGAAACTTCTATATTTACGGAAATAAAAAACTACAATATGAATTCAAATAAAAGATACCATTATGTCACAAACTGTTATTTGTCCCTCAATTCTTCTCGTTTCACCAGACGTTTGCTGGATCCATAGCCCGCAGAATAACGATTAGGTTTACCACCTCTCTCTCGCTCTCTCTCGCCATTGTAACCATGTGTCAGGTATGGCTGTTGGGACAAGAGAGGAAGTGAGACCAGCAGCTTCCAGGATCTGCTCTTACCAACAGGCAAACCTGGTACCCAGACTGACAGGGATGGAGTGAGTGGATGTCTCGGGTGAGCAGTCCCACATTGCCATCGGCCTTGACCACGAGAGTCCCGGGAATCCCAACCTCATTTCTTTGTTAGGGGCCTGCGCTGTGCAGGAGGAGCCTTGAGGATTTGGGTGGAGACAGCAGAAGGGGCAGGGCTAGAACATCTCCATCAATTTACTGTTGCCTCCGAGGAAGCCTCACCAGGAGACCCTAAGAGGACGAGTTTGTTCTTTCTTTCAAACATTGTATCATATCAAGTATTGTCGTTGGTGGGTGTGCAGGGGCGTCTTTGTCAGCTTTCCCCAACTATACACTTTGCAGTTGAAATAAACATAAAACGACTTCAATCTGACTGGCAACATTTGCCCTGCCCAGAACAAAGCAGTGTCTATCATGATTTGAAAAAGGGGCCTCAAAAGCGCTTGACTGATTCTAGCATCTGGTCGTCAAGGAGGCAATTGACCATCACCAGCCAATGTCAGCTCTACCGCTGACTCTTCCCAAGTGTCCTCCCAATAGGTGAGAAGAGCTAGGAGTCCACCCAGCAGGAAAGCCATCCTGCTGGCTGTGGGACCCAAATGCAAATTAAAAAACCATGCCCCTGTGGAGCACCTACTTTCCTCCCTTTGGATGGGTCACTCATAATGCTCTCAACCACTCCCCACACTTTCCACAGGGTATGGCTAAAATCCAACCCAATCTTGACTGTCTTCTTCAGGGTCATATCCCAAGACTGGATCCATATCGACATGGATGGTAGTTTATTCTTTGGTTTTCCTCTGGAATAATGGACTGTTGATGGGTCTCATTCTGTTGGATTAAAGAAGAGCATGTAGCCATTTCTTTAAACAGCGACATGGGACTACAAATGAAAATGGTTAGCCTATTTTATTTTTTTTAATTTCAAATCTGTGTCATGGGCCAAATACATAAAAGCATAGAGATTTTTGACACTTCTTCATGACTATCACGAGCCAAACTCCCTCAAACAATACGCTCTTCACACTCCCATTGCAGTCGGTAACTGATAGTCGTCTCCAGCTGAGAAGTAGTGAGGCTTAGTGGAATCACTGTTGAGTATCCAGAAACGCCCTCTCCCCAAATCTTCATTTTCTTTTCCTTTTTTTTAAAAAACCAGGTCCTCGTGATATGCTAGCACGTTATTTTGCTTCTGAGCAAATGACCTCAGTTTTGTTCACAACCTAAATGAAAATTTCCTTTCATCCCTGTATATCTGTGAATATGTCATTCACTATGAAGATCAGATCTCTGCAGCTTCATTTACTAAGAACCCAGGTCTGTGCTCATCTTCTCCAGGAAGGTAGCTCAGTGGGAATACCAATGTAACAGTGACTTATTCACTTCCAGAGAGAGTTGTGTTAGCTAGATGCATGTTCTTTCTGCATAAACCATGAGTCATGACAGGGTTGGGCTATAGATAGTTTTGGTGCTTATGGTGAGTTTTGGGTTCTACTTGGCTGACTTTTATTTTTGTGGTAAGGAGAGAAGAAGTGGATATGTTTTGCTATGCAATTTATCTTGGAAGTGAGGATTTCCTATGACCCCTCTTTAAAGCCCAAGATCTAGTTTAATTTGGACGTATCCCAGGATTGTAAGGCATGCTTTAAAAATCACTATTTGCAACTATATTTCTGATTCTGTGTAAATCAGAACGTTTGTGGTATAGTGTCACCAAAACAAAGTATAGCAATAACTTGGATCCTGAGGCTATGTAAAACAGCCACAGCAATCTATTCTCCAGGATTTCAACTTTTAAATGTCTATCAAAACAGTGCCACCATTTTCTAAATTATAGTAAATAAATATGAGAAAGTTAAACAAACAAAATAATTTTATAGCAATGGAAAAGTATTTCTGTCAGTTTTTATTTTAGAGTTTCACGCATGACTCCATTTGGAAAGTAGACTCTG
This sequence comes from Ceratotherium simum simum, assembly GCF_057802395.1. Classification (NCBI taxonomy): domain Eukaryota; kingdom Metazoa; phylum Chordata; class Mammalia; order Perissodactyla; family Rhinocerotidae; genus Ceratotherium; species Ceratotherium simum. The sequence continues at coordinate 35,910,399 of NC_141930.1, forward strand.
CCTTTGAAAAATGTTTAAAAACAAGTGCTCTAGACAACAAATTGCAAACTGGCACACTGGGGGTCATCTTTGGTGAATCATAGGTTGTTTTGTCTAAATAAGGTTTTAGAATCAGGTCTTTTATGTAAAATACACATTTCATGCTCCTATTAGAAATCAGAAGATTTTACACTCTTGTCCCATAGTGACAATGACCAACTGGCTGGAAGCAAGTGGAGGCTGCCTCTTAAGACAGGTCATGAGTTTCCATAGTGACTAATTCCACATCAGTCCCTGTTGTCTTCCACCTCAACTCTCTTACTCACGTACTTGACCCACATGGACACCCACACTCCACAGCTGTGTCTTTTCCTGTTTCTCAGCTGCACTTTCAATATCTCAACCAGCACATTTCACATGCACTTTTGCAGACTCTGATGCTGCATGGTCTGTGTCTTTGTATTTATACTGCATAATCTCACACTGAAGGAAAATGCAGTTCATCTTCAGAAAACTCTCTGAGATCATTAGCAACAGAGCGGAGCTTGGCGAAATGACGATCAGGAGTGAGCACATCATCTTGAGACTTGAGACTTGGTCAGCGAGAGTTGAATGTTCACGCTATCACAATGCCGTAGGCCTCAGAGAGTACAAAGAAATCAAAGGAATGGACCTATTTATCCCCACATGAAAGGGGATGCATTTTCTCACCTACCCATAGCTCGAGTGCCGGGTGTGTGGAGCACCTGCCCTTCAGCTGCCGTCTGCCCCTCAGGCAGAACTCTGCCACTCAGGGTGTTTGAAAGACATTGTCCAGACTAATCCATTGAGAAACGGCTGCCCAGATGTTCAGATGCCTTGGAGCAAAACAGACGTGTTCTAAGGTTTATAAAAGTCCAAGACGTTTCCTCTTCTCCTAGAGTCCGTTTCATGTACTTCATCCCAGTGCAGCGAGGGCCCTGTGAACAGACACATGCAGCCTCAGATTTAACACACCCCCTGCTGCCCCACAAGCAGCTGATGCCTGGGGATGCCTGTTCAGTGGAATAAAGATCAGGCATGTGCCCATTATCCTTACTCTTTCTCCCCAACACCTCTTCAATATACTCAGACATGGTGAGAGTAAATCTGTGTCAAATTCAAAAAAAAACCCTAAAAACCAATGATTGCTCATTTTAGTGTAAAGTAAAATGAAATTCTCGATGTTAATTAGACCTTTATTTGAAATCTCAAGAACCAGTTAAATGAATTCTTATTCACTGCCGTAAAACAATGTTTTAATGTTTTTTGCAAGACACGATAGGGCCTCCTAATGCCCGATTTGTTGAACGTGATCATTCAAGGAGAATGATCTGCTTTTAGGCAAGAACTATTTACATATGGCTCTTTTCTTTCCAGGAAAACATTTTAACCCTGCTGTTCCCATGATGTCACAAGGACTAGAGTGTTGGGGAGGACTGAGAGCACACTCTTCCTCTGGAGTATGTTAGACTCTAAGGGTCCATGACACAGGAGTGGGGAACATTTCATTCATCGAGGATTGAGCCTCTCGTGCTGGGTGTTGAAAGAAACACCAGTGACGTCCCCGTGTATTCACATGGAGTATCCGACAGTCAGTCATTGCAGGATTACAGAAGGAGGAGCAGTTCAGAGGAGGCCCGTGGAGGCAGGCATGGAGGAGCGCGTGGTGACTGACACCGAGAGCTTGTGACCCGGGCAGGTGGCAGACTGTGTTCGGTCAGAAGACTCTGCCGACTGCAGTGCATAGAAATCCACGTCCATCCACGGGAAGTCGCAGGACGAGAACACCGCTGACAGGAAGTCACCTGTCAGAGCGTGCGGCACGGGTGGTGAGAATGTTGAGTCTGAACCAAGGTCGTGGTGTCACAGTGGTGGAAAGGCCACTGGAGGTGAAAGAAGCAGACCCAGAGTCATTTCCAGAACAAACTGGAAGGTTTATGGGACCAATTAGGCAGAGATCCTGAGGAGGAGAGGTGAAGATGTGCGGTGGTTTCCGGCCAGGAAGAAGAGTGTTCCATGGGCCGGTGAGGACAGATGCGTGCTGGGCTTCTCTGAGGGCTGGGAAGAGCGCCTTGCAGGAGCTTGATTTTAGACATGACACAAGTTCAGTGATGGTGCTCAACACACATCGCCAAGGCGTGTCTCTCACACACACACAGCCTAAGAACAGAGTCCATGATCATGGCACAGCCAGAGTGGGCGCGACACTGTACATGCCCCACCGACACAGGCAGGAGTGAGGGGTTGGGCCTGTCAGGTGTTCTGAGGAGAAGTCGGCCCGGCCTGAGAGTGCTGGAAGGTGCTCAATTCTCATCAAGAGGAGGACCGGTTTCAGAGATGAGAGAGAGAGGCTGGAGAGGGGAGAGCAGAGTCAGGAAAGGGCGGTGAACCATGAAGCCAAGCAAGGAGGGTCCCTGTGGGGCCACACGTTTCCCAGAGGCCTGATAGGGTCAGAGCGTTAGGGCTTCCTCGGGAGATCTCACTCTCCACTTGGAATGGTGGCGCGGAGGTCAAAGGGCAGGATGGAATAAAGGGATGCAGCGAGGCCTTAGTGACTGCCGCCCTGATGTGCGGGAAGAAAGGCTTCCAGGTCACGTCCAGGCCCCACCAGATGTGTGCCGGCTGTGTGACAGGAGGCTGGCAGGAGGAAGAGAGGTGAGCACTGATGTGGCAGTCAGGACTCCAAGGCTCAGCGAACAGGTGGCCCCAGAGAAGAGGAGGAGACTTCCTCCTGGAAGGGAGTGCTGCACAGGGAGAAGCTAAAGGCCTGTCACTTGCAGGGGCTGGGCGTTAGTGTGCAAACTCATCGGTTTTGGGGAGTGAATATGTGTTTATGGAGCACGCACAACATGCCGGGTGCTGTGTGGCATCTGGATGAAAACACTGAACTGGCGCAGGCACAGGTCCTCACAGGGGCTGGCAGGGAGACAGACCTGCCGGGAGAGCACGGGCAGCAGGCCCAGGCGGGGGAGGCAGGCCTCCCCTGCAGGCCGAGGAGGTAGCAGGAGGAGCCCACAGAGCCAGCCTCACCCACACAAGGACCGGGGAGATGAGAAGAATTTAGGAGAAGACAGAAGAGGGTGGAGATAGGGAATGTGAAGAAGTGGGGGTGTCCTGGGGAGGGAGACAAGCAGGACAGCAGGGCGTGAAGGAAGCGAGTGAGGAAGCGGTGAGGAAAGCGGGCCCCTGTTTGTGTGGTTATCCTCAAGGGTCGGGAGCCCCAGGAAAGCCCTTAGCTGGGCGGTCAGAAAACCAGTTTGTCAGAAGGATCAAGGAGAGATTGATGGAGCCAGTGCTGAGAGCAGGGAGCTCAGTTGGCGGCTGTTGTAAAGCATGTGCTTTCCACCCGCGAGGTGCTGGGACAGAGGACGTAGATGCATATTGTAGAGAAGGTCTGAAGGATTGAGAAAGCACGGGATGGGTTTCCTCCCAATCAAGGGAGAAGGTTGGATGAAGGCTGGACACGCTGGGCGGCTGCTCCGCAGGTGACCACATCCGACCCCTGAGCTGCTGACACTCATCTGCAGAAAAGCGTGTCAGTGCTGGGTGCATATTTACTTATTTTACCAGCATTAAACAACGCTAAACAGAATCCTTGAACCTCTGAATTAACCAGACTCAGACTCTCCTGTAGAAATATCTACACCTTTCTGGTGGACTGGACTTTGATTAAAATAACAACAACAATACACAAATCCATGTGCCATGTCGGTGCCTCTGGGAGCCTGGAACCATCCAAGGAGACTTGGGAAGCCTGGTGTGTAGATGGCAAGATGGGAGCCGTGCGTCCCTGCTGCATGTCGGCCTGAGTTTGTGTCAACACCACCACAGAAGCACAGTGTGAGACAGCATGGCTATGTGAATTTATAGGTGGGAAAATGAGGCTTGGCGATAACTTAAACCTTCCTGAGATCATGAGATTTTATACAGAGAAGAGAGGGTTGAGAGGAGGCAGTCTCATTAGAATGAGGTGCTTATGAGCACCCGGCTCCAAGAGGTGTGCCAGCAAGCGGGGAGTTTCATTTTGGATTGTTAGGTCTGTTCAGGCTGCCGTGAGAGAAGTGCTAACTGGGACGCAGGACCTGGCGCTCCACGTGGGGGCCTCAGAAGCCTGACATCCAGTGACTGAGACTGGAGTGTCCGTTACACTAGATGGTCCCCATTTCCAATTGCTGGTTTCAATGACTCTCTGTTTCACTGACTTGCCATCCAGTTCAAAGAGCTATAAACAGCTTCATTATTTATGAAAATGCACTGCGGATTCAAAGCTAAAATACCTTTTATGACTTAGATGTTTTGTGTACATATTGAAAGTGTTTCCTCAAAGTGTTTATTGAAATATCTCTACTATACGCCACGTAAATCCATATATTTAGACAAAAGAACTAGTATGATACATACCGATTATTTGGAAAGCATGAAGAGAGGACAGTGTAAGTGAGCTGGTGAAGGCATCATAAAACATATTCACATTCAGAGCACAGTTGTTCCAACCATGCTTGACTGAGCCACAAATGCCCACGTTTTCCACTTAACCATGGCTGCCACACTGTGGCTACAGTGCCTAAGAAGGCATTTTGTACAAGAAGAAGACTCTAATCACGGCCCATGGTGTTTCTCCCCAGCCGCTGACACCGCTCAGCAGAGATTTTGATGCTGTGGCTTCCTTGAGCTCCCAGACATGAATGGGTACATTTAAAGCAATGGTGGGACCACGTGCCTTCCTCAGATGGGCCTTTCCATGTTTGTTGCTTACTGAAACACCCAGGGGAATTGCGCCCTTGGTCAGCCACACCTGCAGAGATGACCCCCAATTTTTCTCCATGCAGCGGAGGTGACATCTCCTCACAACTTGTTCCTGGACAAGCACCATAGGATGCGGGTTTGCCAAATCATCCTAACATCTGAGATGGTAGAAAAACTATGGGAGACTGAGCATCGATGGGACTGATGGCCTATGGCATCCAGGACTTCTTAAAGATATTTTATAAGGCGTGGAACTAGAAAAGGAAACATTATTCCAATTGCTTTTGATATCCTACAAATTGCAGGGGAGCATAGCCCTAATGCTCTCCCCTTTAGGATCTCGTCTGCCGGGACACCCATCTTGCTTTTCTGACATGCATATGCAGA